>NC_084552.2:23087500-23155312 GCF_033978685.3 Nerophis lumbriciformis | reverse complement strand
GAGAGAGAGAGAGAGAGAGAGAGAGAGAGAGATAGTACTTTATTGATTCCTTCAGGAGAGTTATGTCCTACTACAGTGTAATCTACTTATGTTGATGCACCTAGATAGAGAGAGAGAGACAGAGAGAGAGAGAGAGAGAAAGAGAAAGAGAAAGAGAAAGAGAAAGAGAGAGAGAGAGAGAGAGAGAGAGAGAGAGAGGAGAGAGAGAGAGAGAGAGAGAGAGAGAGAGATAGTACTTTATTGATTCCTTCAGGAGAGTTATGTCCTACTACAGTGTAATCTACTTATGTTGATGCACCTAGATAGAGAGAGAGAGAGAGAGAGAGAGAGAGAGAGAGAGAGAGAGAGGAGAGAGAGAGAGAGAGAGAGATAGAACTTTGATTCCTTCAGGAGAGTTCCGTCAGGAAAATTAAAATTCCAGCAGCAGTGTACAGAATTGAGAACACATTTAAAAAGTAAAAAGTAAATAATGGGGCTATAAATGGAAACAAAATAGAAAAATATTACAATAGAATAAAAATAAAAAGCAACAATGAGAATAAAAATATAACAGTAAAATAAGAATATAACAAGAGAAACTAGGCAGTAGTGACCATGTTAAGAAAAATGATTGCACTGTTATTGTTTTGCATCCCCTGTCTAAGGAGTAACTGTTGGTATCGGATGAAGTGTATGCAGTGTCATTTCAATATACCGTATTTTTCGGACTATAAGTCGCAGTTTTTTTCATAGTTTGGCCGGGCTCCAGTGCGACTTATATATGTTTTTTTCTTTCTTTATTATGCATTTTCGGCAGGTGCGACTTATACTCCGGTGCGATTTTATACTCCGAAAAATACGGTACTCGTTTTTGATCAGATAAAAGAAAAAACTTGGTTAAAATTCTCTGTCATTTGTGTTCAATGTTTTCTTTAAAAAGTAGGGGGGGAAATTGTAAAAAAAAATAAAAAATAAAAAAAGTATTTATTTTTAGGGCAAGTTTTCGAGGCCTACTCTATGGTAATTTTTTAGTACCCGAATTGGGGTAGATGAAGTTTGCTGTTTTGTCCTGCTGCCATTTTTTTAGCTAACATAGCATGCTCGCAGGTCTCTGGATAGGAGCGTATGATCGTGTGCAACGTTGGTGTAACTTTGATTTTGTTTCGTGCGGGTTGTGCAGAAAATACCGTACCATGTGTGTTTTATAGCAAGTGAGGAGGACTGAAACACACATTATAGTGGAGCCTTTGCAATTAAACAACGGTGACATTTTTAAATTGATGGTTAATAGTAAAACTGTTGACCTGTTGCATCGCTCGTCTGTCTGGCACACAATGCAGAATGCAATGAATAGGTGGCCTACAGTATAACAATCAGGCAAGGCCATCTTTCTGATAGACATCTGTGGGCGGTTGTTCAGCCATGGTACGTAACGCATGTAGCTTTTGTCCTGTTATGGATTTGTGAAAACATGATGGTTAGCCTACTACCTACTTTGAATAGGAACTTTGATAAGTGGCTACCATCAAAACTCAACATATTGATTTTACCTTTTGAATGTTTTTTTTTGTTGTTTTTTTGCAGAGTTCCAGACGTCATTTAACTAGTTTTGTTCATATTGGCAGTGAAAATGAAGCCTTTAGAGCATGGGTGTCAAACTCTGGCCTGCCGTGTAATTTCACTTGGCCCGTGAGGCGATATCAAATTAACACTAGAGCCATACTTGCCAACCTTGAGACCTCCGATTTCGGGAGGTAGGGGGTGGGGGGGCGTGGTCGGAGTGGGGCGGGGGCGTGGCTAAGAGGGAGGAGTATATTTACAGCTAGAATTCACCAAGTCAAGTATTTCATACATATATATATACAGTATATATATATATACACAGTATATATATATATATATATATATATATATATATATATATATATATATATATATATATACATATATATATATACACATTGTGGACTCTCGCTCAAGCACCGCCTGACAGGTAGGCACCTCACAGGGGAGGAGCCAGGGAATGGAGGCAGAGTGGAAACAAGGAAGACAACGCTCCAGCCTTGGCCGCATCATCGAGGGGCGGTACATTCCCCTGTACCTGCTCAATCAGCCTGAAGTGCCACCAGCTGTGCGGCCAGGTGGGGCCCAGCTACAAACCCTACTTAACTCTGCCTCATTCAGGTCTGCTCTCCTCTGTGTCAAGGCAGGTGCATCAGGCGGTAAGTGAGACATCCACTATTTCCCCACTAAAGACATTACTGGTGAAATGTTTTACTTATGTTGTGTTTCTCTTGTTTGATAGGCAATGACCTTTGACCTTTAGAGAAGTGTGCTGTGTGAAGGACTGAGAGCCCCAGATGGGAGAATATTTATGTTTATTAATGGACACTTTAAGTTTGCTGATTCCATACCCCGCCCTTCCTAAAAACACTTGTACAATAAATGCCCTTTTCGGCTTGCTGCAAAACCAATCCTGTGTCTTGGTGAGAATCAGGTACCACATATGGTGGAGAATACGGGTACTCTGATTCTTGTCAACCTCTGATGATGTCACACACAGAAGCACTGAGTGCTTTGTTAAAAAGCCAAGCTGAACTTCAAGATGCGGTACAAGAATTAGTAAAAAAAATTGCTAAAGACGTGGCTAGTACACGGCCACCCGCTGCAGTCCTAACTAAGTTATCGGGTGAGGATGATGTGGAAGCCTACTTGGAGCTTTTCGAGCGCACTGCGGCCCGGGAGAAGTGGCCGGTAGCTGAATGGGGATCCATTCTGGCACCTTTCCTCACTGGAGAAGCCCAGCGGGTGTGTAGCGACCTGGCATTGGCGGATGCTCAAGACTTTAAGAAACTAAAGAAAGCCATTCTAGACAGCCAAGGGTGCAGTCTGCCTGCCAGGGCCCAGCAATATCACAACTGGACCTTCCAGCCCACACAACCCCCGCGACAGCAGGTAGCTGCACTGCTCCGCCTAACACACCGCTGGCTAACGACCGAAGGGAACCCCCCCTCTGTAGATAGACTGGTGATAGACCGCTGTATCCGAGCCTTGCCGCCTGATGCCCGGAAGTATGCCGCACAAGTAAGCCCTTTAACTGTGGAGCAGTTGGTGGCGTTATTAGAGAACTACCAAGTGAGCATGGAAATGCTGAGAGCCACCCGTATGGAAACGGCCAGAGCCACCGGGGAAGAGAAGCTAGGGCGCGACTGCCGAAGAGCGCCACCGCCAGCTCCGTCCCCACCCCGACCTCAGGGCGCTGCCCCCGAGAGACCCAGTCGGGCCCCACATCGGAAATGTTATGTGTGTGGACACCCGCGTTTAGGCCCTCGTGAGAGGCTCCACGGAGTGACAGCTCGGCTGAAGAGGAGCGACGGGAGAGCAGGAAGGAGGAGGAGGAGGCAGAAGAGGAAGGGGACCCCTTTGTGGAGTTCCCCGTACCAGAAGAGAGCATCAACCAAATGATAAATGATAAATGGGTTGTACTTGTATAGCGCTTTTCTACCTTCAAGGTACTCAAAGCGCTTTGACACTACTTCCACATTTACCCATTCACACACACATTCACACACTGATGGAGGGAGCTGCCATGCAAGGCGCTAACCAGCACCCATCAGGAGCAAGGGTGAAGTGTCTTGCTCAGGACACAACGGACATGACGAGGTTGGTACTAGGTGGGGATTGAACCAGGGACCCTCGGGTCGCGCACGGCCATTCTTCCACTGCGCCATGCCGTCCCCAAAAAACGGGCGAGTTTGCCACTGCCCAGTGGATGATCAGAACCTCAGCTGGGCCCGACAGCAAGTCGTGGAAATTGACGGACAGAAATGTGAAGGGGTGAGTGCACTTAATTCACCGTATTTTCTGATAAAAAATGGCCTTCTGTATAGAGGGGTGCTAACAAAGGGCAGGGACATAATTGAGCAACTGCTGGTGTCTAAGTCTTATATCTCCCGAGTGCTTTATCTTGCCCACAATCATCAGCTGGGAGCTCACCTTGGTGTACAAAAGACGTATGACCGCATAATAACCCGCTTCTATTGGCCCGGTGTGAAACGAGCCATAGAAGACTTTTGCAAGGGATGTCCCGAATGCCAAAAGAATGCACCGAGACCCACCTATCGAAACCCCTTGGTCCCGCTCCCCATCATCAGCACCCCATTCTCACGTCTGGCAATGGACATCGTTGGACCACTCCCAAAGTCAGCCAGAGGACATCGCTACATACTAGTAATACTAGACTATGCCACCCGATATCCTGAGGCTGTACCATTACGCACAGCCTCAGCCAAAGCGATAGCACATGAACTGTTTATGATGTTTAGCCGAGTGGGAATTGCCGATGAGATTTTAACGGACCAGGGCACATGTTTTATGTCACAAGTGTTAACTATGCTGTACAAATGGCTGAAAGTGAAACGCATACGAACCTCTATATATCATCCTCAGACAGATGGCCTGGTGGAACGTTTCAACTGTACGTTGAAGAAGATGCTAAAAAAAGGTAGCCGACGAAGACGGGAAAGACTGGGATCACCTCATTCCATATGTCCTCTTTGCCATCAGAGAGGTTCCCCAGGCGTCCACTGGCTTCTCCCCCTTTGAGCTAGTCTACGGCCGACATCCCGAGGCGTGCTGGACATTGCGAAAGAGACCTGGGAGAACCAACCCTCGCCACACCGCAGTGTGATCGACCATGTCGCCCAACTACAAAATCTGGCCCATGGTAAGAGAACATATGGAAAAAACCCAAAGAGAACAGGCGAAAACGTATAACAGAGGTGCCACACTCCGAGAGTTCCAAGTTGGGGAAAAAGTGCTGGTATTAGTTCCGTCCAGCGAGTGCAAGTTCTTGGCCAGATGGCAGGGGCCTTACGAGGTAATTGAGAGAATGGGCCCCGTCAACTACAAGGTAAACCAGCCAGGCCGGCGGAAAGGTCACCAAATTTACCATGTAAATATTCTGAAAAAATGGCATGCGGCAGAGCCGTTGCCATCTACTGCGTTTTTAACTGCACACTCTCCCCAGACCACTCCCCCGGTACCTATAGGAGAGGACCTCTCCCCGTCCCAAAAGCAGGAGGTGAAGGAACTTCTGGGACGGAACCAGGACCGCCTCTCGGAATTGCCAGGAAGGACCCAGGCGATCAAACATGACATTGAGACCAAACCCGGAAAGGTGATAAGACAAAGGCCCTACCGAATCCCAGAAGCCAGGCGGGCGGCTATAAAAGAAGAGGTAAAGAAAATGTTAGAACTTGGAGTAATAGAGGAATCCCATAGTCCATGGTCCAGCCCGATTGTTATTGTGCCAAAACCAGACGGGTCCCTGAGATTTTGTAATGACTTTCGTAAATTGAATGAGATATCACTGTGTGACGCTTATCCCATGCCCAGAGTAGACGAGCTGATAGAGCGGCTTGGCCCTGCTCGCTTCGTCAGCACCCTGGACCTGACCAAGGGCTACTGGCAGGTGCCATTGACGGAAGGGGCGAAACCTAAAACGGCCTTCTCCACACCAGAGGGGCTATTCCAATATACCGTCTTGCCTTTCGGGATCCACGGGGCCCCGGCAACATTCCAGAGGATGATGGACTGAGTTCTACGGCCCCACCAAGAATATGCAGCCGCCTACCTAGACGATATTGTGATTCACAGCACCAGCAGAAAAGGAGTGCTTGGCAGTCAAGTGGGCCATACACCACCTCCGCTACTACCTATGGGGTAGGACCTTCACCTTGGTGACAGACCACGCCCCCTTGAAGTGGATGTCCACAAATAAGGACCGAAACGATCGCGTCACACGCTGGTTCCTGGAACTCCAAAATTACCACTTCACCGTGGAATATCGGCCTGGGAAGGCCATCCACATGCAGACGCCATGTCCCGCCTATATGAAGAGGACAAAGAAGCTCCCGGACCGACCGGCGAGCTTAGGGGGGGGATATGTGGAGTCTCACTCAAGCACCGCCTGACAGGTAGGCACCTCACAGGGGAGGAGCCAGGGAATGGAGGCAGAGTGGAACAAGGAAGACAACGCCCCAGCCTTGGCCGCATCATCGAGGGGCGGTACATTACCCTGTACCTGCTCAATCAGCCTGAAGTGCCACCAGCTGTGCGGCCAGGTGGGGCCCAGCTACAAACCCTACTTAACTCTGCCTCATTCAGGTCTGGCTCTCCTCTGTGTCAAGGCAGGTGCATCAGGCGGTAAGTGAGACATCCACTATTTCCCCACTAAAGACATTACTGGTGAAATGTTTTACTTATATTGTGTTTCTCTTGTTTGATAGGCAATGACCTTTGACCTTTAGAGAAGTGTGCTGTGTGAAGGACTGAGAGCCCCAGATGGGAGATATTTATGTTTATTAATGGACACTTTAAGTTTGCTGATTCCATACCCCGCCCTTCCTAAAAACACTTGTACAATAAATGCCCTTTTCGGCTTGCTGCAAAACCAATCCTGTGTCTTGGTGAGAATCAGGTACCACAACATATATATATATATATATATATATATATATATATATATATATATACATACATATATATATATATATATATATATATATATATATATATATATATATATATATATATATACATATATATATATATATATATATATATATATATATATACATATATATATGTAAACACAACAGAGCAGATACCCAGAACCCTTTGCAGCACTAACTCTTCCGGGACGCTACAATATACACCCCCGCTACCTCACACACACATACATACACACACCTTGTAGCGTCATGTTCCAGGTGTTGTGCCTGATAATGCACCCCCGGCGTATAATGCACCCCCTGACGGGAGTGTTATATCAACTAAAGCCCACACTTAAAGTTTCCACGTGCAAGATTGAATGTATTTGAAAAAGTTATTTAATAAGAAGCCAAAAGTGCAAAAACAATAATGTTCGTGTTGGAGGAGTTGTGAATGAATGAAATATGAAATTCGTGCTGCAGTCTGCAGGTGTACCTATTGTTGTGGCCCAGCAGCGACTGCAGCACGGATTTCATATTTCATTCATTCACAACTCCTCCAACACAAAAATTATTATTTTTGCACCTTTGGCTTCTTATTAAATACCTTTTTCAAATAAATTCAATCTTGCACGTGGAAACTTTAAGTGTGGGCTTTAGTTGATATAACACTCCCGTCAGGGGGTGCATTCTACGCCGGGGGTGCATTATCCGGCAAAACACCTGGAACCTGACGCTACAAGATGTGTGTATGTGTGTGTGTGCTTCCATCTGTTGAAAAGCTCTATGGAGATGATGATTTCATTGTCCAGCATGATCTGGCACCTGCCCACAGTGCCAAAACCACCAGTAACTGGTGTACTGACCATGGCATTACTGTCCTCGATTGGCCTGCCAACTCCCCTGACCTGAACCCCATAGAGAATTTGTGGGGTATTGTGAAGAAGAAACTGAAAGACACCAGACCCAATAATGCAAATGAGCTAAAGGCCGTTATTGAAGCATCCTGGGCATCCATAACACCTCAGCAATGCCACAGGCTGATTGCCTCCATGCCACGCCGCATTGATGCAGTAATCCGTGCAAAAGGATTCCCAACCAAGCATTAATTGACATTTTTAAATGTTTGATTTTGTTTTGCTGTTAAAAATCTTTATTTTTACTTGGTCTGAGGAAATATTCAAATTTTTTGAGATAGGATTTTTGAGTTTTCTTAAGCTGTATGCCATAATCAGCAATATTAAAATAATAAAAGGCTTGCAATATTTCAATTAATGAGTAATGAATCCAGAATGTATGACATTTTTGTTTTTTTAATTGCATTACAGAAAATAAAAGACTTCATCACAATATTCTAATTTTCTGAGACAGTCCTGTATATGATAGTGTAGAAAGGTTTTTTTTCAATACCAACAAAGTAACCCGAGCGCAGAGTGCTCGGTTTTGTGCTTGCTCCTTGCATTTTTTTATGATTGTAATCTATTTATGTCGTCTTTTGGGATCTTTGGGAATGCAGTAATAGGTTCTCCCATTCCCATCTCCTTCATTGTTCTGGCATCCTGGCGGACAACGTCTGTCAACCATAGTTTGAACTACTGAAAAAAAAAAAAAAACAGAGAAACTAACTCACTCATGTAGTTTCCTACCAATGCGGCGTTTTGATTTGGTGTGATGTTTGCCAGGACGCCATCTCCTGGAGGTCTGTAGTAACAGCAGCAGCAGAGAATTGAGTTAATTGAATTTAACGCCGCCAATTCACAGCGCTTGCTAGGAGAGACAGCCGTATGAAATGTAGACAATGCAGCGCTCTGATGGGCCGAAGCTGTCACTGCACTAGTGTTGTCCCGATACCAATATTTTGGTACCAGTACCAAAATTATTTCGATACTTTTCGGTACTTTTCTAAATAAAGGGGACCACAAAAAATTGCATTATTGCCTTTGTTTTAACAAAAAACCTTCGGGTACATTAAACATATGTTTCTTATTTAAGTTTGTCCTTAAATAAAATAGTGATCATACTAGACAACTTGTCTTTTAGTACCGTATTTTTCGGAGTATAAGTCGCACCGGCCGAAAATGCATAAAAAGAAGGAAAAATATGTATATGTCGCACTTTTTGGGGGTAAAATCATTTGATAAAAGCCAACACCAAGAATAGACATTTGAAAGGCAATTTAAAATAAATAAAGAATAGTGAACAACAGACTGAATAAGTGTACGTTATATGAGGCATAAATAACCAACTGAGAACGTGCCTGGTATGTTAACGTAACATATTATGGTAAGAGTCATTCAAATAACTATAACATATAGAACATGCTATACGTTTACCAAACAATCTGTCACTCCTAATCGCTAAATCCCATGAAATCTTATACGTCTAGTCCAGTGGTTCTCAAATGGGGGTACGCGTACCCCTGGGGGTACTTGAAGGTATGCCAAGGGGTACGTGAGATTTTTTTTAAATATTGTAAAAATAGCAACAATTCAGAAATCTTTTATAAATATGTTTATTGAATAATACTTCAACAAAATATGAATGCAAGTTCATAAACTCAGTGAAGCACAAGCTCAGGTTTCTCACTGAAAATGTCTGTCAAAAAGAATTGTGAAAAGAAATGCAACAATGCAATATTCAGTGTTGACAGCTAGATTTCTTTGTGGACATGTTCCATAAATATTGATGTTAAAGATTTTTTTTTTTTGTGAAGAAATGTTTAGAATTAAGTTCATGAATCCAGATGGATCTCTATTACAATCCCCAAAGAGGGCACTTTAAGTTGATGATCACTTCTATGTGTAGAAATCTTTATTTATAATTGAATCACTTGTTTATTTTTCAACAAGTTTTTAGTTATTTTTATATCTTTTTTTCCAAATAGTTCAAGAAAGACCACTACAAATGAGCAATATTTTGCACTGTTGTACAATTTAATAAGTCAGAAACTTGTTACGATCCGCTGCCCGGATCATAGTTTGTTTATGTTTGAGTCACGTGTTTTCAGCACCTTGATTTTGTTTGTTTTCAGTTGCCATGTCAACCGATTACATTCACCTGCCTCTAGTTAGTGTTCGGGACGCGCACTTGTTGCCCGGGCACTAATCAGAGGGCTATTTAGTCTTTGCCCTGGCCTCACTCGGTCTGGCTTCCTAGTTTGTTCCCATACAACTGTTAACGACTACTTTGATTCTGCTAGCTTTTCACGCTATGCTATTTGTGCCTGCTAGCTCCCACGCTAGTCCTTTTGTTTTGCCTTTTGTGCTACGTGCATGTCTTTTTGTTTATTCATCGTATGATTTATATTTTAAATAAATCATATTCCTACCTGCAAGCTGTGTCCGAAGCCGTCTGCATCCTTGGGAGAACCACACCCGCATCACGATGCGACCACGTCGGCACAGTAGGAAGCCAGCAGAAGACAATTCTCCCGCATCGGCTAACGAGGAGTGGGACGAAGGTACGCTCATGGTGTTGCGAGCGATGGAAGCCGAGACGCTTCGCTATTCGACGGAGGAGAGGTCGAATCTCATGTGGGGAGCTGGAGGCTCTCTTATCCCTATCGACTCCCTCTGGTCGGAAGACATCGCCGCTACACCGCAGTACCGGGCGCGCCGGCAAAGAGGGAACCCGGCCAGAAGGTCTTTCCCTCGCCGTCAAGACGCGCCGCTCCTGCAAGCTCCTCCCCCGGACCGAAGCAAGCTACATTCAGCCCAAACTTCCCCTCCTCAGATGTTTGGCAACCCAATCGACCACTTCGCCAAACATTTCTCCGATTGGGCTGTCAGTCACATGGACAGTTGCAACAATGACGTCATTTCATTGGCACCCCCCGAAGAGGTAACTCCGCCCACTTCTGATGACGTCATTGATCAATAATTTTTTTTTCCATCGTCTGCTTCTTTCTGTCAGCCAATTCAAAATAACTTTTATTCTAAGATAAAACATTATCAGGACATTTTTGTTAAGTTCAAGTCTAGTCAGTCACATTCTGATTTTCAAGCTCCGCCCCCAATTACTTTGGCCCCGCCCCCAGTGACTATTGCTCCGCCCACTGCACATAATTTTTCCCCCTGTTCTCCCACCCAATTTCAAGTGGGGGGTGAGAATAGACTATTAGGACAATTTAACAAGGAGGAGTATACCCCCCTCCTTACCTCCCCCCACCCACCCTTGAAGACGGTTCCAAACCGCAAAGAGCGCGTCTGGTATCCGCGTCTTGAGGGGGGTCTAGTACTGGGAACTGTGCTAGTGGGGTGGCACAACTTCGGCGTGTTAAGCCGCAACCTCCTGCACGGCCACCGCCACCAGTTTTTCGGCGTGCTAAGCCGCAACCCCCTGCACGGCCAACGCCACCAGTCTTTCGGCGTGCTAAGCCGCAACCTCCTGCACGGCCACCGCCACCAGTCTTTCGGCGTGCTAAGCCGCAACCTCCTGCACGGCCACCGCCACCAGTCTTTCGGCGTGCTAAACCGCAACCTCCTGCACGGCCACCGCCACCAGTCTTTCGGCGTGCTAAGCCGCAACCTCCTGCACGGCCACCGCCACCAGTCCTTCGGCCTGCTAAGCCACAACCGCCAGCTAGGCCACCTCCAGCTGCACCTCGGCTAGCATCTGCACCTGTTCCTGCACCTCGGCTGACACACCAAGCTTCGTTTCCTGTACCTCCACCACGCCAAGCTCTACCACGTCAAGCTCCACCAGCGCCGGCTCCTCGGCTGGTTCCCACACCAGCGCCGGCTCCTCGGCTGGTTCCCACACCAGCGCCGGCTCCTCGGCTGGTTCCCACACCAGCGCCGGCTCCTCGGCTGGTTCCCACACCAGCGCCGGCTCCAAGGCTGGTTCCCACATCAGCGCCGGCTCCAAGGCTGGTTCCCACATCAGCGCCGGCTCCAAGGCTGGTTCCCACACCAGCGCCGGCCCCAAGGCTGGTTCCCACACCAGCGCCGGCTCCAAGGCTGGTTCCCACACCAGCGCCGGCTCCAAGGCTGGTTCCCACACCAGCGCCGGCTCCAAGGCTGGTTCCCACACCAGCACCGGCTCCAAGGCTGGTTCCCACACCAGCGCCGGCTCCAAGGCTGGTTCCCACACCAACGCCGGCTCAAAGACTAGCACCAGAACCTGCACCAGCGGCCGCGACGACGACGTCTCCTCCTGCTTCCACGGCGACGACGACTCCTCCTGCTTCCACGGCGACGACGACTCCTCCTGCTTCCACGGCGACGACGACTCCTTCTGCTTCCTCGCCCTCATAGTCGTCTCAGCAACCTCGAGTGGTCTGGCTGCGCAAGCGGCGCTCTCCGAGGGTTGTGTATGGACGCCAGTGGCGCAAACAGCAGCGACACCCGAGACGTAGTCGTAGAACTCTACGGCTGCTGAACTTCCGGCGCCACTCGAGCCCACCTTCTCGGCAGCCACGAATGTGGCCTTTCCGTGGTCGCCCGCCTTGCCTGCGGCAGCGGCGTTCCACTCGCCGCCGCCACCTGACTCTTCCCCGGTGGATTCGGGGACACGTGGCCTGGCGACCCACCACCAAATCCTCTCTCCGCCCTCCCTTGACTCTTGAACTGTTTCTTGTTTTTTGGGTTCTAGTTTTATTTTGTGTCAAGGGACATCTGGAATCTGTCCTTTAAGGGGGGGGTACTGTTACGATCCGCTGCCCGGATCATAGTTTGTTTATGTTTGAGTCACGTGTTTTCAGCACCTTGATTTTGTTTGTTTTCAGTTGCCATGTCAACCGATTATATTCACCTGCCTCTGGTTAGTGTTCGGGATGCGCACCTGTTGCCCGGGCACTAATCAGAGGGCTATTTAGTCTTAGCTCTGGCCTCACTCGGTCTGGCTTCCTAGTTTGTTCCCATACAACTGTTAACGACTACTTTGATTCTGCTAGCTTTTCACGCTATGCTATTTGTGCCTGCTAGCTCCCACGCTAGTCCTTTTGTTTTGCCTTTTGTGCTACGTGCATGTCTTTTTGTTTATTCATCGTATGATTTATATTTTAAATAAATCATATTCCTACCTGCAAGCTGTGTCCGAAGCCGTCTGCATCCTTGGGAGAACCACACCCGCATCACGATGCGACCACGTCGGCACAAAACTGATGACATAGTGCTGTATTTTACTTCTTTATCTCTTTTTTTCAACCAAAAATGCTTTGCTCTGATTAGGGGGTACTTGAATTAAAAAAATTTTCACAGGGGGTACATCACTGAAAAAAGGTTGAGAACCACTGGTCTAGTCTCTTACGTGTATGAGCTAAATAATATTATTTGATATTTTACGGTAATGTGTTAATTCACACAGAAGTCGCTCCTGAGTATAAGTCGCACCCCCCGGCCAAACTATGAAAAGAACTGCGACTTATAGTCCGAAAAATACGGAAGTAAGTAAACAAACAAAGGCTCCTAATTAGTCTGCTGACGTATGCAGTAACGTATTGTGTCATTTCTCATTCTATTATTTTGTCAACATTATTAAGGACAAGTGGTAGAAAATGAATTATTATTCTACTTGTTCATTTACTGTTAATATCTGCTTACTTTCTCTTTTAACATGTTATATCTACACTTCTGTTAAAATGTGATAATCATTTATTCTTCTGTTGTTTGATACTTTACATTAGTTTTGTAGATACCACAAGTTTGGGTATCAATCCGATACCAAGTCGTTACATTGGTCATATTCAAAGTCCTCATGTGTCCAAGGACATATTTCCTGAGTTTATAAACATAATATACATTTTTTTTAAACGAAAGAAGATTTTGTGATGCTAAAAAATATCGACGCAATCATAGTAGCATTGACTAGATACGCTGCTGTACTTGGTATCATTACAGTGGATGTTAGGTGTAGATCCACCAATGGCTTTTGTTTACATTTTTACGCGGGTGAGCTACGGTGTGTAGTGAAGCATGTTTAGCTATTCCTCGTCCTGCAGGGATGATACTTGTAAGAAACTTACTTTGTCGCCATGGAGACAAGGATTAGTCATTTAGAAGTAGCTAAAAAACTGCAGACTGTGGCTGGCCTTTAGCCGCTAGCTAGCTAGCCATGTCTTAAAGCACCTCTTCCTGAGGGCGTTTCAGTGTTGTAACTTCACCTTTATCGTTAGTTTTTAAGCCAAAATGCATCCGTTCTCCCTTTTCTGTCTACAGACTGTGTCTGCTTGTAAGTACTCCGTGATTGTGCGCTGCCGAACATGCTCGTCAGCAATGGCACGACGTGACGACGACAACAGGGGGATGTTGGACCAGTACTTTTCAGAGGCGGTATAGTACCGAATATGATTCATAAGTATCGTGGTACTATACTAACACCGGTATATCGTACAACCCTACACTGCACCAACACAAAGATTGCCGTGGCTCAAACCCTTAAACCCAAACTGAAAGCACAAAATGTGTACCTGAAGGGCAGCGAAGCGTACAAGCGTATTTAAGGGTCACAATGGGTACGTTTTGGCAGGTCTGCATTAAGGAGTGGGACTGGAGGGCACACACATCGGTCACATTTTTATTTTACCTTGCAGCAGACAATTTTCTCACGTGTAGCGAAGCCATTAGTGAGCGTATATTCGGGCAGCCTCATCCAGTTAGAGGCGTGTCGGAGGCAGGATGATTATTGTCTCTGTGCGTCACGAAAAGATGCAAATTCAATTGTGGCACCCAAAGGTGGAGCAAAGAAGTGAGGGATATTATAAATGTTTCTTATGTTTAGTGCTTTCTGAGGACATATACAAACCCCGTTTCCATATGAGTTGGGAAATTGTGTTAGATAAATATAAACGGAATACAATGATTTGCAAATCCTTTTCAACCCATATTCAATTGAATGCACTACAAGACAAGATATTTGATGTTCAAACTCCTAAACTTTCCTTTTTTTTTTGCAAATGATAATTAACTTAGAATTTCATGGCTGCAACACGTGCCAAAGTAGTTGAGTAAGGGCATGTTCACCACTGTGTTACATGGCCTTTCCTTTTAACAACACTCAGTAAACGTTTGGGAACGGAGGAGACACATTTTTTAAGCTTCTCAGGTGGAATTCTTTCCCATTCTTGCTTGATGTACAGCTTAAGTTGTTCAACAGTCCGGGGGTCTCCCTTGTGGTATTTTAGGCTTCATAATGCGCCACACATTTTCAATGGGAGACAGGTCTGGACTACAGGCAGGCCAGTCTAGTACCCGCACTCTTTTACTATGAAGCCACGTTGATGTAACACGTGGCTTGGCATTGTCTTGCTGAAATAAGCAAGGGCGTCCATGGTAACGTTGCTTGGATGGCAACATATGTTGCTCCAAAACCTGTATGTACCTTTCAGCATTAATGGCGCCTTCACAGATGTGTAAGTTACCCATGTCTTGGGCACTAATACACCCCCATACCATCACAGATGCTGGCTTTTCAACTTTGCGCCTATAACAATCCGGATGGTTCTTTTCCTCTTTGGTCCGGAGGACACGACGTCCACAGTTTCCAAAAACAATTTGAAATGTGGACTCGTCAGACCACAGAACACTTTTCCACTTTGTATCAGTCCATCTTAGATGAGCTCAGGCCCAGCGAAGCCGACTGCGTTTCTGGGTGTTGTTGATAAACGGTTTTCGCCTTGCATAGGAGAGTTTTAACTTGCACTTACAGATGTAGCGACCAACTGTAGTTACTGACAGTGGGTTTCTGAAGTGTTTCTGAGCCCATGTGGTGATATCCTTTACACACTGATGTCACTTGTTGATGCAGTACAGCCTGAGGGATCGAAGGTCACGGGCTTAGCTGCTTACGTGCAGTGATTTCTCCAGATTCTCTGAACCCTTTGATGATATTACGGACCGTAGATGGTAAAATCCCTAAATTCCTTGCAATAGCTGGTTGAGAAAGGTTTTTCTTAAACTGTTCAACAATTTGCTCACACATTTCTTGACAAAGTGGTGACCCTCGCCCCATCCTTGTTTGTGAATGACTGAGCATTTCCTGGAATCTACTTTTATACCCAATCATGGCACCCACCTGTTCCCAATTTGCCTGTTCACCTGTGGGATGTTCCAAATAAGTGTTTGATAAGCATTCCTCAACTTTATCAGTATTTATTGCCACCTTTCCCAATTTCTTTGTCACGTGTTGCTGGCATCAAATTCTAAAGTTAATAATTATTTGCAAAAAAAATTTTTTTTATCAGTTTGAACATCAAATATGTTGTCTTTGTAGCATATTCAACTGAATATGGGTTGAAAATGATTTGCAAATCATTGTATTCCGTTGATATTTACATCTAACACAATTTCCCAATTCACATGGAAACGGGGTTTGTAATAGACCAAACTTCATTCAAAAAGTCACTTGCTCTTAATCAGGGACCTGAGAACCCATTGATTTAAGTTTAGTGTGCTCCTCCACACAGTGATCCTGGTCTTAACCAAATGACTCAGCCCCCCCGCAGCAATCTCATGCACCACTTGCAGCCCACTTCATCGAAATTCACACTTTCCCAAATGGACAACCTTGCCTGGTTGTCTTTCACACCTTCAAAGCTGCAGTGTCCTCGCCGAGCAAACCTAAAGAGGTCTGCAAAGACATGGACGTGATGTGTTAACTCTGAGTCACCCTTGTGTGCATGCCATCTGTTCTGAGGTGCCTGGACACGGAAAAAAAGTAGTAAACTGTAATGATTTGGAGAAAAAACGGGGGGGAAAAAAAAGGCATTCCTGAAGGGAACGTACAAGTAGGTGATTGTAAAGATTGGGGTTGTACGGTATACCGGTATTAGTATAGTACCGCGATACTAATGAATCATTCGGTACTATACCGCTTCTAAAAAGTACCAGTCACCCACCCATCGTAGTCGTCACATCGTGTCATGCAAAAGATCATGTTCAACAATGCACAATCACAGAGTACATACAAGTAGACACTGTGTGTAGACAGAAAAGGGAGAACGGACTACAAACCCCGTTTCCATATGAGTTGGGAAATTGTGTTAGATGTAAATATAAACTGAATACAATGATTTGCAAATCCTTTTCAACCCATATTCAATTGAATGCACTACAAAGACAAGATATTTGATGTTCAAACTCATAAACTTTATTTTTTTTGGTAAATAATAATGAACTTAGAATTTCATGGCTGCAACACGTGCCAAAGTAGTTGGGAAAGGGCATGTTCACCACTGTGTTACATGGCCTTTTCTTTTAACAACACTCAGTAAACGTTTGGGAACTGAGGAGACACATTTTTTAAGCTTCTCAGGTGGAATTCTTTCCCATTCTTGCTTGATGTACAGCTTAAGTTGTTCAACAGTCCGGGGGTCTCAGTTGTGCTATTTTAGGCTTCATAATGCGCCACACATTTTCAATGGGAGACAGGTCTGGAATACAGGCAGGCCAGTCTAGTACCCGCACTCTTTCACGTGGCTTGGCATAGTCTTGCTGAAATAAGCAGGGGCGTCCATGGTAACGTTGCTTGGATGGCAACATATGTTGCTCCAAAACCTGTATGTACCTTTCAGCATTAATGGCCCCTTCACAGATGTGTAAGTTACCCATGTCTTGGGCACTAATACACCCCCATACCATCACAGATGCTGGCTTTTCAACTTTGCGCCTATAACAATTTGAATGGTTCTTTTCCTCTTTGGTCTGGAGGACACGACGTCCACAGTTTCCAAAAACAATTTGAAATGTGGACTCGTCAGACCACAGAACTATTTTCCACTTTGTATCAGTCCATCTTAGATGATCTCAGGCCCAGCGAGGCCGACGGCGTTTCTGGGTGTTGTTGATAAACGGTTTTCGCCTTGCATAGGAGAGTTTTAACTTGCACTTACGGATGTAGCGACCAACTGTAGTTACTGACAGTGGGTTTCTGAAGTGTTCCTGAGCCCATGTGGTGATATCCTTTACACACTGATGTCGCTTGTTGATGCAGTACAGCCTGAGGGATCGAAGGTCACGGGCTTAGCTGCTTACGTGCAGTGATTTCTCCAGATTCTCTGAACCCTTTGATGATATTACGGACCGTAGATGGTGAAATCCCTAAATTCCTTGCAATAGCTGGTTGAGAAAGGTTTTTCTTAAACTGTTCAACAATTTGCTCACGCATTTGTTGACAAAGTGGTGACCCTCGCCCCATCCTTGTTTGTGAATGACTGAGCATCAAATTCTAAAGTTAATGATTATTTGCACAAAAAAAAAATGTTTATCAGTTTGAACATCAAATATGTTGTCTTTGTAGCATATTCAACTGAATATGGGTTGAAAGGGATTTGCAAATCATTGTATTCCGTTTATATTTACATCTAACACAATTTCCCAACTCATATGGAAACGGGGTTTGTAATTTTGGCTTAAAAACTAAAGATAAAGGGGAAGTTATAACACTGAAATGCCCTCAGGAAGAGGTGCTTTAAGACATGGCTAGCTTGCTACTTCTAAATCACTAATCCTTGTCTTCGTGGAGACATATCAAGTACCGAGTGATAGCTATACATGCTTCACTACACACCGGAGTCATGACAATTAAGACATTACTTCATCATGTGCAATCATTAACCCGAAGAAGAACATCTTAACATTGAACACACTACACACAAGTGAATGAGGAGCATACTTAGTCAACAGCCATACATGTCACACTAAGGGTGGCCGTATGAACAACGCCAACACTGTCATAAACATGTGCCATATAGTGAAACCACTATATAAACCACCCAAATATTGGGAGAAAATTTGCACGGCCACACAACGTAAACACTACAGAACAAATTCCCAGAATTCCCTGCAGTACCAACTCTTCCGGGACGCTACAATATAAACAAACGCCATTGGTGGATCTACAACCATGGTATTATTACTTGGTAATGATACCAAGTACAAGAGCGTATCTAGTCGATACGACTATGATTACGTCGATATTTTTTAGCATCACAAAATCTTCTTTTGTTTTTGAAAAAAATGTATGTTATGTTTATAAACTCAGGAAATATGTCCCTGGATACATGAGGACTTTGAATATGACCAATGTATGATCCTGGAACTACTTGGTATCGGATTGATACACAAATTTGTGGTATCATCCAAAACTAATGCAAAGTATCAAACAACAGAAGAATTATTGATTATTACATTTTAACAGAAGTGTAGATAGAACATGTTAAAATAGAAGGTAAGCAGATATTAACAGTAAATGAACAAGTGGGTTAATCATCCATTTTTACAGCTTGTCCCTCATTATGTTGACAAAATAATAGAATGGAAAATAACAATATGTTACTGCATACGTCAGCAGACTAAATTAGGAGCCTTTGCTTGTTTACTTACTAATAAAAGACAAGTTGTCTTGTATGTTCACTATTTTATTTAAGGACAAACTTGCAATAAGAAACATATGTTTAATGTACCGTAAGATTGTTTGTTAAAATAAAGCCAATAATGACATTTTTTGTGGTCCCCTTTATTTAGAAAAGAACCGAAAAGTACAGAAATACATTTTGGTACAGGTACCGGTACCAAAATATTGTTATCGGGACAACACTAGTAAAGATGTAATGCAAAGGCTGAGGTCTTGTCTCTCTACTGTGGATAAGAAGATGGATACTAGAGATAACATCGGCCGATAAATGCTTTAAAATGTAATATCGGAAATTATCGGTATCGGTTTTTTTATTATCAGTATCGTTTTTTTATTTTTTTTTATTAAATCAACATAAAAAACATAAGAGACACTTACAATTAGTGCACCAACCAAAAAAAAACCCCTCTCCCATTCACACTCATTCACACAAAAGGGTTGTTTCTTTCTGTTATTAATATTCTGGTTCCTACATTATATATCAATATATATCAATACAGTCTGCAAGGGATACAGTCCGTAAGCACACATGATTGTGCGTGCTGCTGGTCCACTGATAATACTAACCTTTAACAGTTAATTTGACTCATTTTCATGAATTACTAGTTTCTATGTAACTGTTTTTATATTGTTTTACTTTCTTTTTTATTCAAGAAAACGTTTTTAATCTATTTATCTTATTTTATTTTTTTTTAAAGGACCTTATCTTCACCATACCTGGTTGTCCAAATTAGGCATAATAATGTGTTAATTCCACGACTGTATATATCGGTATCGGTTGATATCGGTATCGGTAATTAAAGAGTTGGACAATATCGGAATATCGGCAAAAAGCCATGATCGGACATCCCTAGTTGCTTGTCTATGCATGGTGCAATCGTGTGTGCGCAATGTATATTATCGGTTAATAAAACAATTTTTGTAGTTGTATGTAGAAACGACACTGCTGGAGTGGCAGCTGGTTGCATCAGCTCTGCTCTTGTTATGTCTTTAATGTCCTTTGTGCTCTTTGATGTTTCCCTCTTACACACGTTTATGTGTGCAATGGCTATGAGTTTTTTTTCTTCCTTGGCCTCAGTCTGGACACCCTCTCCAGGGGCCCAGGCTTAGACTGAAATGTATTTCTTTTTACTCAACAACCCCCCCCACTCCCCAGCGTTTACCTGTTTCTCACCTTTTTTGTAAGGGCCGCCGAAAGTTGGCAGATCCGTCAGCGATCCTGTTCTGTCTCCCTGTAATGTTTGTCTGCTCTTGAATGAAATTGTGCTGAAAATCTTAATTTCCCCTCGGGGATTAGTAAAATACTTCTGATTCTGATTTAGTTTTGGTTGTTGGGTCAATATTACAATTTTAGTGGAACTTTCAAAAAAAACAAAAAGTTAAACTTAAAAGTTAAAGTAGTCACACACACACTCGGTGTGGCGAAATTTGTCCTCTGCATTTGACCCTTCACCCTTATTCACCCCCTGGGAGGCGAGGGGAGCAGTGGGCAGCAGCGGTGCCACGCCCGGGAATCATTTTTGGTGATTTAACCCCCAATTCCAACCCTTGATGCTGAGGTAATGGGTCACATTTTTATAGTCTTTGGTATGACTCGGCCCGGGGTTTGAACTCACGACCTACCGATCTCAGGGCGGACACAAGGCCACTGAGTAAACATGCTTATTGGTATTGACTACGCTTCCATCGTGTCTCATGTTTACTTCACCCAGATTTTAAAACAGTGAGAACTGAAACTATTGACGGCATGTTACGTCACTGGCAGTTGTGCAGCTTATTAGCAGGGCTGATGCACCAAGCAGCTGTTAGACGCCATTGTTACGACAACGGCGTGATGAGGCACACCATTTAACCACGTTACGCAACTTCACGTGGCTAATCTGCTAGGGCTATTATTAGATATCGGCTATTTCTAATAAACACCCAACCGCACACACACACACACACACACACACACACACACACACACACACACACACACACACACACACACACACACACACACACACACACACACACACACACACACACACACACACACACACACACACACGCAGTCTGCCTCTCACACATCACAGACCTCGACACATTTCCTCTGAATATTGTCTGGCTGTGCTCCTGGAAGAGGACAAAACCATTTTGAGAATCCTCTGTTACATCATGAACATCTGTCAGGTCATACGTGACCTCGGGAGGTGTCAAAGATGGAGTGTGTGTGATGAGGAATGGATATTTAACAAGCTGGCAGGCAAAAGCCAATACATTATACATGCGGGGCTGGGAGGCAAAACCGGATGGGCATACTTGCCAACCTTGAGACCTCCAAATTCGGGAGATTTTATATATATATATATATATATATATATATATATATATATATATATATATATATATATATATATATATATAGAGATTATATATTTTATATATATATAGCTAGAATTCACTGAAATTCAAGTATTTCTTATATATATATATATATATATATATATATATATATATATATATATATATATATATATATATATATATAAATATATAAATACTTGACTTTCAGTGAATTCTAGCTATATATATATATATCGTTTTCATTTTGAACTAGTGTGCAGCACTTTGTAAAAAAATATGTTTTATTTTTTTTAAACTATGCCATATAATTAAAGTGGACTGGAGGTGGTTGCAACTAGAGGCATGGCTCTGGAGGTGGTTGCAACTGGAGACATGGCTCTGGACATGGTTGCAACTAGAGATATAGCTCTGGAGGTGGTTGTAAGAGACATGGCTCAGGAGGTGGTTGCAACTAGAGACATAGCTCTGGAGGTGGTTGCAACTAGAGACATGGCTCTAGATGTGGTTGCAACTAGAGACATAGCTCTGAAAGGTGGTTGCAACTTGAGACATAGCTCTGGAGGTGGTTGCAACTAGAGACATAGCTCGAGATGTGGTTGCAACTACAGACATTGCTCTAAATGTTATTGCATCAAGAGACATAGCTCTGGAGGTGGTTGCAACTAAAGACATAGCTCGAGATGTGGTTGCAACTACAGACATTGCTCTAAATGTTATTGCATCAAGAGACATAGCTCTGGAGGTGGTTGCAACTAGAGACATGGCTCTGGAGGTGGTTGCAACTAGAGACATGGCTCTGGAGGTGGTTGCAACTAGAGACATGGCTCTAGATGTGGTTGCAACTAGAGACGTAGCTCTGAAAGGTGGTTGCAACTTGAGACATAGCTCTGGAGGTGGTTGCAACTAGAAACATAGCTCTGGAGGTGGTTGCAACTAGAGACAAAGCTCGAGATGTGGTTGCAACTACAGACATTGCTCTAAATGTTATTGCATCAAGAGACATAGCTCTGGAGGTGGTTGCAACTAGAGACATGGCTCTGGAGGTGGTTGCAACTGGAGACGGTTGCAACTGGAGACATGGCTCTGGAGGGGGTTGCAACTAGAGACATGGCTCTGGAGGTGGTTGCAACTACAGACATGGCTCTGGAGGTGGTTGCAACTAGAGACATAGCTCTGGAGGTGGTTGCAACTAGAGACATGGCTCTGGAGGTGGTTGCAACTAGAGACATGGCTCTGGAGGTGGTTGCAACTAGAGACATAGCTCTGGAGGTGGTTGCAATTAGAGACATGGCTCTGGAGGTGGTTGCAACTAGAGACATAGCTCTGGAGGTGGTTGCAACTAGAGACGTAGCTCTGGAGGTGGTTGCAATTAGAGACATGGCTCTGGAGGTGGTTGCAACTAGAGACATAGCTCTGGAGGTGGTTGCAACTAGAGACATAGCTCTGGAGGTGGTTGCAATTAGAGACATGGCTCTGGAGGTGGTTGCAACTAGAGACATAGCTCTGGAGGTGGTTGCAACTAGAGACGTAGCTCTGGAGGTGGTTGCGACTTGTGACAGCAATCTTTCTCTGCATGTTTCCCTCTGTGATGGACTATCTTAGCAACTGGAATCACTTTAACCAAAATCTTTATTGGAGCCTTTTCCACAGGCGAGAACAACGCATGCATGTGGTCATTTCCTCTCGACTTTCAACTGACTTTTTCTTAGGAATAGGCATAATTGGCCCAGCAGTGCTCGAGCCTGAGCAGACGTGTCATCCAGATCTGCGACTGATCAAAAGGGCTAAAAAAAACCAAGTGATTTGAAAAATGATGCCCTCAGAAAGGTTTTGCTTGGCTAATGTAACGACATGGAATATTAGAAGGACCTCTCAATGTGATGCCGTGTGTTACACATGCTCTTTTTATCCAGGCAGTTGCCGAGGAGTACAATTCTCTTTTCTTTTCTCTCTCTTCCTCCTATGTGGGCATGGCCTTTTGCCTACTATAATAGAAGGCTGGCAGGATGTGACATTTTACTGGCCAAAGGAGGGGGGAAAAAAATGCAAAATGCGAACACAGACCCCTCCCTTCTCTCTCGTTTAATTCTGCGGACGGCTCAAAAAAACCTCCCTTCGCCACTTTGTCCTCTCTTCACCCCGTCTTCTGCATGCTGACACACTAGGGGTGTAACGGTACGTGTATTTGTATCAAACCGTTTCGGTACCGGGGTTTCGGTTCGGTACGGGGTGTACCGAACGAGTTTCTAAGCTAAAGTCTTAACAAGCTGCTTTGCATCTTCTGCCTCTGTCCCAGCACCCAGCATTGTCCCACCCACACACCCATCTGATTGGTTACACAAAAAGCGGTAACAGCCAATCAGCAGTGCATATTGAGAGCGCATGTAGTCAGCGCTTCAGCATCGAGCAGATAGGTGTTTAGCAGGTGAGCATAAGGCAGCGTACTCTCCCCAAATGATAATAAACACCTCCCAGTCAACTACTAGTAACATCACTATGAGCCCGTTGACCTTCTAGAAACTGAAACTGCAGCTCAGCTCGCTCGCAGTCCTGGCTTGAGGTGAAGGCTAATTAGCTTTAAGCGTAACCTTAGCTCATTTTGCGGTGTGTGTGCGTGTGTGTGTGGTCTCTCCTATTGCTATTGTACTATTTTTTCAGCTATAGTTACATTAATCATTAGTAATGTAGCAGCCTAGTTTTGAATGGCAGGGTCCCTGCTATCACATGTTGATAAAAATATAACATTTACATAATAAAAATCAACTACAGGCTTCCCAAATGCTGTAATAAATTAAGCATGATGAGTTGACTTGAAACTGTTTAATGTTGCACTTTTTATATGTACAAACCCTGTTTCCATATGAGTTGGGAAATTGTGTTGGATGTAAATATAAACGGAATACAAATCAATTTGCAAATCATTTTCAACCCATATTCAGTTGAATATGCTACAAAGACAACATATTTGATGTTCAAACTGATAAACATTTTTTTTTTTGCAAATAATCATTAACTTTAGAATTTGATGCCAGCAACACGTGACAAAGAAGTTGGGAAAAGTGGCAATAAATACTGATAAAGTTGAGGAATGCTCATCAAACACTTATTTGGAACATCCCACAGGTTAACGGGCAAATTGGGAACAGGTGGGTGCCATGATTGGGTATAAAAGTAGATTCCATGAAATGCTCAGTCATTCACAAACAAGGATGGGGCGAGGGTCACCACTTTGTCAACAAATGCGTGAGCAAATTGTTGAACAGTTTAAGAAAAACCTTTCTCAACCAGCTATTGCAAGGAATTTAGGGATTTCACCATCTACGGTCCGTAATATCATCAAAGGGTTCAGAGAATCTGGAGAAATCACTGCACGTAAGCAGCTAAGCCCGTGACCTTCGATCCCTCAGGCTGTACTGCATCAACAAGTGACATCAGTGTGTAAAGGATATCACCACATGGGCTCAGAAACACTTCAGAAACCCACTGTCAGTAACTACAGTTGGTCGCTACATCTGTAAGTGCAAGTTAAAACTCTCCTATGCAAGGCGAAAACCGTTTATCAACAACACCCAGAAACGCCGTCGGCTTCGCTGGGCCTGAGCTCATCTAATATGGACTGATACAAAGTGGAAAAGTGTTCTGTGGTCTGACGAGTCCACATTTCAAATTGTTTTTAGAAAATGTGGACGTCGTGTTCGCCGGACCGAAGAGGAAAAGAACCATCCGGATTGTTATAGGCGCAAAGTTGAAAAGCCAGCATCTGTGATGGTATGGGGGTGTATTAGTGCCCAAGACATGGGTAACTTACACATCTGTGAAGGCGCCATTAATGCTGAAAGGTACATACAGGTTTTGGAGCAACATATGTTGCCATCCAAGCAACGTTACCATGGACGCCCCTGCTTATTTCAGTAAGACAATGCCAGGCCACGTGTTACATCAACGTGGCTTCATAGTAAAAGAGTGCGGGTACTAGACTGGTCTGCCTGTAGTCCAAACCTGTCTCCCATTGAAAATGTGTGGCGCATTATGAAGCCTAAAATACCACAACGGAGACCCCCGGACTGTTGAACAACTTAAGCTGTACATCAAGCAAGAATGGGAAATAATTCCACCTGAGAAGCTTAAAAAATGTGTCTCCTCAGTTCCCAAACGTTTACTGAATATTGTTGAAAGGAAAGGCCATATAACACAGTGGTGAACATGCCCTTTCCCAACTACTTTGGCACATGTTGCAGCCATGAAATTCTAAGTTAATTATTATTTGCAAAAAAAAAATAAAGTTTATGAGTTTGAACATCAAATGTCTTGTCTTTGTAGTGCATTCAATTGAATATGGGTTGAAAAGGATTTGCAAATCATTGTATTCCGTTTATATTTACATCTAACACAATTTCCCAACTCATATGGAAACGGGGTTTGTCGAAGAAAAGTTTTGTCATTGTATTTAATCTGAGCAACAACTTGAGGCAGTTTAGTGTTGATTAACGTGGGCAGAATTATTATAGTATTCCCAATGTTAAAAAGGATAAAGCCATTGTTTACAAATTTAGTAAATAAATAACCAAAAAATGTATATTGTTGTTTTCTTACTGTACCGAAAATGAACCGAACCGTGACCTCTGAACCGAAGTACGTACCGAACCGAAATTTGTGTATACCGTTACACCCCTATGACACACTCTAAACTTCATCCACTTTCCATTTCCCTACTCTTGTTTTTTGTTGTTGTTGTTTACTCTCCTAGCGATTCTGCAGCATAAACACCCCATACCCACCCCCCCGCCCCCTGGGCCGACTGGAGAGGCTGCTTTTTAGCACAGACCGACTGTCACACAGAAGTTCGGCACGCAGGCCCCGAGCTGTGTGACCAACAAGCTGTACAGTGCTCTTGATATCAGCAGAAAACACAGCACGCTGCCCACTCGCAGGCAAAAACCCACACCACTGCCTTGACCTACTCAGTGGCCTAGTGGTTAGAGTGTCCGCCCTGAGATCGGTAGGTTGTGAGTTAAAACCCCGGCCGAGTCATACCAAAGACTATAAAAATGGGACCCATTACCTCCCTGCTTGGCACTCAGCATCAAGGGTTGGAATTGGGGGTTAAATCACCAAAAATGATTTTCGGGCGCGGCACCGCTGCTGCCCACTGCTCCCCTCACCTCCCAGGGGGTGATCAAGGGGATGGGTCAAATGCAGAGGACAAATTTCACCACACCTAGTGTGTGTGTGACAATCATTGGTACTTTAACTTTTGCTATAGGTGCACTGTCATTATTGGTATAACTATCCCATTTCGGATGACCCACAGTGTTTGGTGCAGGCATACTCCTCTGGTAGTCTCGTCTTCTGCAACTCTATTCCTGTTTTCCCCCCGTCTCGCACTGGAAGGACGGAGGATAGACAGGGAGGTGTGGCATGTCCGCACCGGCTGACCACTTGTCCAGGAAAGGACAGCGCAGGCTGTACTTCCTGAGGAGGCTGCGCTCCTTCAACATCTGTAAAAAAAAACTCTTGTGGATGTACTACCAGTCTGTGGTTTCCAGTGTTCTGTACTACATCGTAGTGTGCTGGGAGGGGCAGTATATCTAAGAAGGACAGCTCCAGACAGAGAAACTGATCAGGCGGGCCGGTTCTACGATCGGAATAAAACTGGACTCACTGGTGACGGTGGCAGAGAAGAGGACTGTGGAAAAACTAGTGAGCATCCTGGATGATACCAGTCACCCTCTGCATAGCGTTATCAGTAGCCAGAGGAGCCTGTTTAGTGCTAGACTGCTTCATACCAAGTGCAGGACTAATAGACTCAAAAACTCCTTTGTCCCACACGTCATCAGACTGTACAACTTCTCTCTGGGGGGGATGACAGGGGATGCAAAACAATAACTTGTTCATAACATGGTCACTACTGCCTAGTTTCTCTTGTTATATTCTTATTTTACTGTTATATTTTTATTCTCATTGTTGCTTTTTATTTTTATTCTATTGTAATATTTTTCTATTTTGTTTCCATTTAAACCCCCAATATTTACTTTTTACTTTTTAAAGCCCTACTGAAATGCGATTTTCTTATTTAAACGGGGATAGCAGGTCCATTCTATGTGTCATACTTGATCATTTCGCGATATTGCCATATTTTTGCTGAAAGAATTTAGTAGAGAACATCAACGATAAAGTTTGCAACTTATGGTCGCTGATAAAAAAGCCTTGCCTGTACCGGAAGTAGCAGATGCGTAGCGTGACGTCACAGGTTGTGGAGCTCCTCACATCTGCACATTGTTTACAATCATGGCCACCAGCAGCGAGAGCGATTCGGACCGAGAAAGCGACGATTTCCCCATTAATTTGAGCGAGGATGAAAGATTTGTGGATGAGGAAAGTGAGAGTGAAGGACTAGAGGGCAGTGGGAGCGATTCAGATAGGGAAGATGCTGTGAGAGGCGGGTGGGACCTGATATTCAGCTGGGAATTACTAAAACAGTAAATAAACACAAGACATATATATACTCTACTAGCCACAACACAACCAGGCTTATATTTATTAATATGCCACAAATTAATCCCGCATAACAAACACCTCCCCCCTCCCGTCCATATAACCCGCCAATACAACTCAAACACCTGCACAACACACTCAATCCCACAGCCCAAAGTACCGTTCACCTCCCCAAAGTTCATACAGCACATATATTTCCCCAAAGTCCCCAAAGTTACGTACGTGACATGCACATAGCGGCACGCACGTACGGGCAAGCGATCAAATGTTTGGAAGCCGCAGCTGCATGCGTACTCACGGTACCGCGTCTGCGCATTCAACTCAAACTCCTCCTGGTAAGAGTCTCTGTTGTCCCAGTTCTCTACAGGCCAATGGTAAAGCTTGACTGTCATCTTTCGGGAATGTAAACAATGAAACGCCGGCTGTGTTATCTGGCACAACAGTCAGGGGGTGCATTCTACAGCGGGGGTGCGTTATACGGCACAACACCTGCCGCAATACACCGCTTCCCACCTACAGCTTTCTTCTTTGCTGTCTCTATTGTTCATTGAACAAATTGCAAAAGATTCACCAACACAGATGTCCAGAATACTGTGGAATTTTGCGATGAAAACAGACGACTTAATAACTGGCCACCATGCTGTCCCAAAATGTCCTCTACAATCCGTGACGTCACGCGCAGGCGTCATCATACCGAGACGTTTTCAGCAAGATATTTTGCGCGAAATTTAAAATTGCACTTCAGTAAGCTAACCCGGCCGTATTGGCATGTGTTGCAATGTTAAGATTTCATCATTGATATATAAACTATCAGACTGCGTGGTCGGTAGTAGTGGGTTTCAATAGGCCTTTAAGTTCGATCTCAATTCTGCTGGAATATTAATTTTCCTGATGGAACTCTCCTGAAGGAATCAATAAAGTACTATCTATCTATCTATCTATCTATCTATCTATCTATCATTACTGCCGGACCGAAACAGGGAAACCCAAGGATGCGCGACACACAACAAGTGGCCTGCTCCAGTGTGAACTGTAGAATCTGTTAGACACGTTCTGCATGTGAGGTATGAGATGAGCGAAGTGCCCAATTACCGAGATGAGTGCGAGGTGGAGGAAGAGCTTAGGGTCAAGAGGGAGTGGTGATGAAGAGAAGATGAGGAAGGAATGCCAAATGGGGGGGTTGGTGCACCAACATGTGTGACAGGAGAGTGTCAGGTACTACTAAGGTTACGCAGCAAATGTAAAAGTCCTTTAGGCTATGTCTACACTAAACCAGATAACACCTTAAACAAATAATTATTTAGCCTAAGCCTCGTTTCGGCCACACTAAACCATCGTTTAAGGTCCATCTCCTCGGACATTTTTTTATTTTTATTTATTTATTCTACCATGAATTGATTAACGTGGACAAACCTGGATAAACTTAGTCGGGTGTTACCATTTAGTGGTCAATTGTACGGAATATGTACCGTACTGTGCAATCTGCTAATAAAAGTTTCAATCAATCAATCAATATTTCTTGAATCTCCGGCTCTTAGCTTTGTATGGACTCATTGATCGTTTACAAACTGAGTTCGGAGAGGAAGTGACGTCAGAAAGACCGCGCCCCACACAGGAAGTGACGTCAGAAAGAAAGCGCCACAGCCAGCTTCATAATAAAGCGGTTTCGTAACTCGGAGCTAACCACTGGAAATATGGAGGCGAGTCATCCAGAGATGCCCGTGTTTCTCCTTCTTCTACATCAGTTTTTCAACCACTGGTCTGCCGTGGGAGATGATCTAATTTCACCTATTTGGGTTAAAATATTTTTGCAAACCAGTAATTATAGTCTGCAAATCATGTGTTGTTGTTGAGTGTCGCTGCTTTCTAGAACTCGGCAGAGTAACCATGTAATACTCTTCCATATCATTAGGGGGCAGCCGGTAGCTGTTGTAGATGGCGGAAACAGCGGGAGGCAGTGTGCAGGTAAAAAGGTGTCTAATGCTTAAACCAAAAACAAAACAAAAGGTGAGTGCCCCTAAGAAAAGGCATTGAAGCTTAGGGAAGGCTATGCAGAAGGAAACTAAAACTGAACTGGCTACAAAGTAAACAAAAACAGAATGCTGGACAACAGCAAAGACTTAGTGTGGAGCAAAGACGGCGTCCACAATGTACATCCGAACATGACACGACAATCAACAATGTCCCCACAAAGAAGGATGAAAACAACTGAAATATTCTTGATTGCTAAAACAAAGTAGATACGGGAAATATCGCTCAAAGGAAGACATGAAACTGCTACAGGTAAATACCAAAAAAAGAGAAAAAGCCACCAAAATAGGAGCGCAAGGCAAGAACTAAAACACTACACACAGGAAAACAGCAAAAAACTCCAAATAAGTCACAGCGTGATGTGACAGGTGGTGACAGTACACCTACTTTGAGACAAGAGCTATATTGATGCATGCTTAGGTATGCTTTAAAATCATATCCAACAATTGCGACAATGACTTTTTACTGTCAACTGAGGTTCGTTTTTAATGATTTCTGCCGGTGGTGTGCCTCCGGATTTTTTCTACGCAAAAAATGTGCCTTGGCTCAAAAAAAGGTTGAAAAACACTGTTCAACATGTACATGCTTGTGGAAATCACACATGAATACCTTAATGGAAAGCGATTGCAGCTATTTAGGATACAACACTTCTCAGACGGCAAGAGAACTTTCCAATGTCCAGGTCAGCTGTGATCCTACTTAGCGAAAAACTTTGTCCATTTGTCGAAGGAGAGACAACGAGAATGCGGGCTCCTGTGGATGTGATTTAAAAAAAGGTAGTGTGTGGTTTGTATTACCTGGACGTCGAGGGAAGACTACGGAAAACGGCGAATGCTTTTGGACTGGCAAAGCAGACTGTATCAGTTATTGTCGCGGACTCAACGTCTAGGTCCAGAGTATATAAAGTCACCAAACACGAATGGACAATGAAGGTGAAGGCAAAAGAGTGAGGAGTGTCCTGACCAGATATCTACATCCCTAGATTGATTGATGCAAAATGTTCTTTATCACATTGTTTACGTGTCTAATAAAGATTTGATTAATTTATGATGTCTCAGGTGTGATTCACTACAATAGGGCCCCACAGCACACTGGATTCCAGTTCATTGAAATACCACAACACTGGATATTGTTCAGGTAAGTTACATTTAATTTAAGAACTTGCACACAAAGCAACACTGGAGGTGACTATGACGTGGGCGTTTTCCGCGCATGCGTACTAGGTTGCGTTGCACCGGCGGACGGAGGGGGTCTTAAACGACCATTGTGTTATCCTTGACCAGTGTGTGGACAAGGATAAGGTTAGGTGGGATTTACCCTGGATAACCTTAGTGTGCAGCTTTGATGTGTAATAATAAGAATACCAGAAGAGCTTCATATGCTGGCCTGTTGGATTCAACAACAAAGGCCGCATCTGCAGTTCCCTTGCCATATTTTTCCATCTGCACGTGACAGCGCCCGACATAAAGCCTGACGCCATAATGAAAGTGATAAATATTGATAAAGACAGCTGCGTCTGTAATGGAAAAGTGGTCCAACGCGAGGGTTGTTGGCTAAACTAATTGCGTGCTTAATTAAATCCCTGTCACTTATCACAGCGACCACCGGCTGATGCACAATGTTTTGTTTTTTTTTCCCCCAACGCACACACACAAAAAAAAAACATCACAGGGCTCATGTCGTGTTATCGTTCAGTCGCCGGGGTACAGGCGGGATTTGACAATGGCGGCCTCGATTAGCATGCGGCGGGCGGTGCCGAGCGGGCCGCGCGTTCATCGCGACGTGACTGCTGTCGCTAATACGGAATTTAAAAAGTGCCTAAGACAATGAGGTCGGAGACAACCCGCCGATGCTGGGACTCGGCCTCAAGAGGAGAGAGTTTTGACAAGCGACTGCATAGTCAATGAGTGGTAACTTTCTCACAAGCTCATACGCGCTCCTTCGACAAGGACAACAAATGTGGTTTTCATTTCACTTTTCGAAATTTGCCTCACCAAAAGGCTTTCATACTCATTTCTCATTATTTTCCGTTTTCAACAGACATTTTCAAATGTTTCCATATCAAGGCTATACAATGTATAGCCTTGATATTGGCCTTTGAAAGTTGCCATGCACTAAATTAGTCTAATTTCTCAAATAATTCGGCTCAAAATAAGCTTTCCTGAACACATGGAAACACCTTAATCTGATTGTGTTTGGCTTTTGAAAGGTCCAATTAACACACCAAGATCATCGTATTTTTCGGACTATAAGGCGCACTTAACATCCTTTTTTTCCTTCTCAAAACTCGACAGTGCGTCTTATAACCCGGTGCGCCTAATGTAAGGAATAAGTTTGGTTGAGCTTACCGACCTCGAAGCGATTTTATTTGATACATGGTGTGGCCAGTAGATGGCAGTCAAACATAAGAGATAAGTGTAGCCTGCACTTATCAAGTAAACATCAAAACTTTAAATGTTCCATTGAAAATATAGAACATTACAAACGGCGCACAAAAATCTATCAAAATGTTATAGTAGGACTTTGGTAAGCTATGAAGCCGCACCGCTTGATGGATTGTACTGTGCTTCAACATACGAGTATTATTATGGTGTGTCAACATCTGGTTGACTGGTCCTGAATGTCAACAAGACCAAGGAGATCATCGTTGACTTCAGGAAGCACCAGTCCAGCCACGCTCCACTCTACATCAACGGCACAGCAGTGGAGATAGTAAGCAGCACCAAGTTCCTGGGGGTGCAGATAACTGACAATATAACCTGGTCCCTACACACCGGAGCTCTTGTAAAAAGAGCTCAGCAGCGCATGCACTTTTTGCGTCGGATGAAAAGAGCACAGCTCCCTCCCCCCATTCTCACCACGTTCTAGAGAGGCACTATAGAGAGCCTGCTGACCAACAGCATCTCTGTCTGGACTGGAGCCTGCAATGCCTCAGACTGGAAGTCTCTCCAGAGAGTGGTGAGGACGGCAGAAAAGATCATCAGGACTCCTCTTCCTCCTATCCAGGAGATCGCAAAAAGCCGCTGCCTGACCAGGGCTCAGAAAATCTGCAAAGACTCCTCCCACCCCCACCAAAGACTGTTTTCACTGCTGGACTCTAGAAAGAGGTTCCGCAGCCTCCGAAGCAGAACCTCCAGGTTCTGTAACAGCTTCTTCCCTCAGGCCGTAAGACTCTTGAACGCATCATAATTAAATTATCCCCTCAACTCCCCCTAAAATGGATTAACTCGCTAGAATAAAAAAGACAATATAACATACATCCATAAACGTGGACGCATGTGAAAAGTGCAATATATTTATTGGCACGCGTGCAAATTTTCAGGACTTATGCAGATCAGCAGGTACCAGAAGGTAAAAAAAAGTTGCTTTTGCATAATATTGCGAAACAAAAATGCCAGATATGTCTTACCTTATACACAAACTACAATAATACTCGTATGTTGAAGCACAGTACAATCCAAGCGGCGTGGCTTCATAGCTTACCAAAGTCGTACTAAAACATTATGATAGATTTTTGAGCGCCGTGTCAGAATCAGAATCAGAATCAGAATCAGAATCAGAATCAGCTTTATTGTCATTACGCAAGGTAACGAGATTGAGGCCATTCCATACAGTGCGATGTGTGCATGCTAGAAAAACAATGTGCAAATATATAAAAATTAAAAAAATGTAGAAGTGCAATGAATATGGTGTGAAATGAATATATACATGAAAAAACAAAACAAAAACAGGGTGGTTGGTGGAATGGGTTATTGCACCGAAGAGAAGGCAGTTATGAGGGACAATGGGGCAGTGTGTAATGTTCTATATTTTCAATGGAACATATAAAATGTTTGTGTCGTTTACTTGAGTCATATTGCAGTCTACACATATCTCTTTTGTGTGACTGCCGTCTACTGGTCACACTTATTATTTCACCATGTACTAAATAAAGTTGCTTCGAGGTCGGTAAGCACAACCAAGATGATTCCGTACATTAGGCGCACCGGGTAATAAGGCGCACTGTCGAGTTTTGAGAAAAATAAAGGATTTTAAGTGCACCTTATAGTCCGAAAAATACGGTATTTGAAAATCAGACTCATTTAGTGCATGGAAAGGTACTACGGTAAGGTGTAAAGTTGACTCCTCTAAAATGTCCACAAAGTATCAACATTTCTAAAAATATCAGAGAGAAAACGCCTGCATGCTAACAAGCTAAATTAAATGCTTGCTCAGATCATTTGCAGCCTTGACTTCCTCCAGCCAGCATCCTTAATGCAGAATAAACTTGCACACCCACAAACACACACAATATACCTGAATGTAGTGTGGTTGTTTGGTCTAAACCAGGGGTGTCAAACGTAAGGCCCGAGGGCCGCATCAGGCCCGCAAACAGGTTTTATCCGGCCCGCGAGATGAGTTTGCGAAGTATGAAAATGAGCCAAAATGTTTTAATGAATTAACTGCTGTTCTAAATGTGTCCACTAGATGTCGCAATAGCAATTTTTTGTATCTTTGTCGATGATGCTACATATGTAAAAAAAAAAAAATAAACCACATGATGTTAGTGCACCAGTCGAGGAAAATGAGCAAACTATATAAAAAAACATACTGTAATTTACATCCATCCATCCATCTTCTTCCGCTTATCCGAGGTCGGGTCGCGGGGGCAGCAGCCTAAGCAGGGAAGCCCAGACTTCCCTCTCCCCAGCCACTTCGTCCAGCTCTTCCCGGGGGATCCCGAGGCGTTCCAAGGCCAGCCGGGAGACATAGTCTTCCCAAGGTGTCCTGGGTCTTCCCCGTGGCCTCCTACCGGTTGGACGTGCCCTAAACACCTCCCTAGGGAGGCGTTCGGGTGGCATCCTGACCAGATGCCCGAACCACCTCATCTGGCTCCTTTTGATGTGGAGGAGCAGTGGCTTTACTTTGAGGTCCCCCCGGATGGCATAGCTTCTCACCCTATCTCTAAGGGAGAGCCCCGCCACCCGGCGGAGGAAACTCATTTCGGCCGCTTGTACCCGTGATCTTGTCCTTTCGGTCATAACCCAAAGCTCATGACCATAGGTGAGGATGGGAATGTAGATCGACCTGTAAATTGAGAGCTTTGCCTTACGGCTCAGCTCCTTCTTCACCACAACGGATCGATACAGCGTCCGCATTACTGAAGACGCCGCACCGATCCGCCTGTCGATCTCATGATCCACTCTTCCCTCACTCGTGAACAAGACTCCGAGGTACGTGAACTCCTCCACTTGGAGCAAGATCTCCTCCCCAACCCAGAGATGGCACTCCACCCTTTTCCGGGCGAGAACCATGGACTCGGACTTGGAGGTGCTGATTCTCATCCCAGTCACCAAACCGGATCCCCTCAACGCCTTTACTGCGCCTAGAAATTCTGTCCATAAAAGTTATGAACAGAATCGGTGACAAAGGGCAGCCTTGGCGGAGTCCAACCCTCACTGGAAACGCGTCCGACTTACTGCCGGCAATGCGGACCAAGCTCTGACACTGATCGTACAGGGAGCGGACCGCCACAATCAGACAGTCCGATACCCCATACTCTCTGAGCACTCCCCACAGAACCTCCCGAGGGACACGGTCGAATGCCTTCTCCAAGTCCACAAAGCACATGTAGACTGGTTGGGCAAACTCCCATGCACCCTGCCGAGAGTATAGAGCTGGTCCACAGTTCCACGACCAGGACGAAAACCACACTGTTCCTCCTGAATCCGAGGTTCGACTCTGTAATTTGACTTTTATAAACATTTTTTTATCTTGATAGATTGACAATTAACACCAATGAGTAGACTGATTTTTATTCAAAAAGTATAAATAACGACAAATAGAGATAGAATACTATTAACCGCAATATATAAGTGGAAAACAACAACAACAACATTATGATTTGTACATTTTCAGAATGTGCTTGTTCTATTTTTAAACAAAGAAAACAATCTGAAGTTGTCTTTATTTTTTAGTTATCGTGCTGTGATTTTACCGGCCCTCTTGGGAGTACATTTTTCCCCATGTGGCCCCCATACTAAAATGAGTGTGACCAATGTTCCCTCTAATTTTTCATGTGTGTGAGCAAACGCACAAACAGCCTGAGCATTCAGTGGAATACAGACGTGTGGCTGTGGCCATACCAGCAGCACATTTGTATCAAACCTGACATAACAATTTAAATGTCTTATTATAATCAAGTGATCAAGTTATTTTCTAATAGATGTGATTTGGCCCACTTAGATATTGTTTTTTTTTTAATCAGCTATGGACTATAGTATTTTATGCCAGGGTGGGGGTCCTGCTTTGGAAAGATTGTATACCCCTTTCAATGATCACATTTAGTTCCCCTTAAAACATTCACATGTTGCATGAGATGAAGTGTTTATTAACTTTCTGTCCGTAACATAAATATTTTTATTAGCAATTCTGTAGTCCTGTAACATCATTTCATGAAAATATCCAAAAAATAACATTCTTAACAAATGACAGTAGAATAAGGACACCGGTTAAGGAGTCATAGTAAATTGACCTGAAATTTACACTTTACGTGTAGTGTTGGAGTTGTCCAACTTTTTGTGTGGCCATAAACGCACCAGTGGTTAATTGCCATAGTGTATGTGTTGGTGCAGGTGAGAGATAGCAAGCGGCTGCTGTTGATATAACAGATGACAAAGAGTTGCTTTTGGCTTGGTTTGTACGGTTGACAACGACCAGTTTTGCCAGATAAAAGTATTTTACACATTGTTTTGGTGTGGTTATGGCCGACAAACACTTTCGCTAAATAAAGGGGCCGATGGAATTCCTGTCCTCCTTAAAGGGGAACATTATCACAATTTCAGAATTGTTAAAACCATTAAAAATCAATTCCCAGTGGCTTATTATATTTTTCGAAGTTTTTTTCAAAATGTTACCCATCACACAATATCCCTAAAAAAAGCTTCAAAGTGCCTGATTTTAACCATCGTTATAAACACCCGTCCATTTTCCTGTGACGTCACATAGTGAAGCCAACACAAACAAACATGGCGGAAAGAACAGCAAGCTATAGCGACATTAGCTCGGATTCAGACTCGGATTTCAGCGGCTTAAGCGATTCAACAGATTACGCATGTATTGAAACGGATGGTTGTAGTGTGGAGGCAGGTAGCGAAAACAAAATTGAAGAAGAAACTGAAGCTATTGAGCCATATCGGTTTGAACCGTATGCAAGCGAAACCGACGAAAACGACACGACAGCCAGCGACACGGGAGAAAGCGAGGACGAATTCGGCGATCACCTTCTAACCAACGATTGGTATGTGTTTGTTTGGCTTTAAAGGAAACTAACAACTATGAAGTAGGTTTACAGCATATGAAATACATTTGGCAACAACATGCACTTTGAGAGTGCAGACAGCCCAGTTTTCATCAATTAATACATTCTGTAGACATACCCTCATCCGCGCTCTTTTCCTGAAAGCTGATCTGTCCAGTTTTGGAGTTGATGTCAGCAGGCCAGGGAAGCTAGGGTCGATAGGGGGTTTAGCTCGCTGGTCTGCGGGAACAAACTGCCGCCATTGCTTGCCGTGCTACCGAGGTCCTTTGTCCCTGAATTGCTCACACACTCTGGCAGATTCAATGGGGGTCTGGCGGCAGATTTCTTTGACTTTATCGTTGGAAATGCATCTGCTTTGAGTGTCGCAGGATATCCACACATTCTTGCCATCTCTGTCGTAGCATAGCTTTCGTCGGTAAAGTGTGCGGAACAAACGTCCAATTTCTTGCCACTTTCGCATCTTTGGGCCACTGGTGCAACTTGAATCCGTCCCTGTTCGTGTTGTTACACCCTCCGACAACACACCGACGAGGCATGATGTCTCCAAGGTACGGAAAACAGTCGAAAAAACGGAAACTAACAGAGCTGATTTGACTCGGTGTTTGAGAAAATGGAGGATTGCTTCCCGATGTGACGCCACGTTGTGACGTCATCGCTCCGAGAGCGAATAATAGAAAGGCGTTTAATTCGCCAAAATTCACCTATTTAGAGTTCGGAAATCGGTTAAAAAAATATATGGTCTTTTTTTCTGCAACATCAAGGTATATATTGACGCTTACATAGGTCTGGTGATAATGTTCCCCTTTAAGTGTTGACGAACATTGTTTTATCTGTTGTGGCCGCCTTTCGTCACCTGTTACTCACAGTTGCATTGCAAAATCATACAAAACAAACTGTTTGTTTATTTTGTTTCAAGTGGGATTCGATTTTTTGCGCGGCATAAATTTGCTGTGCGCAGAGGACGCGTGAAAAGTGCGCAATTGCGCAGGCGCGCACCTTAGATGGAACGTTGAGTGTGACACCCCTGGTCTAAACAGTGCAAAAGAAATCCCCTAATATTCTAGATTAAAACAAACCCTCAGTCAGGGGCATTCGGATATGCATACAATAAAACATATTTATAGTGCAGTGAGCGAGAAGGAATTGATTGCCAAATGGACGGTTTGTGGAGGGATAAGGAAATGAGGACAGCACAGACAAATGGAGACAAATCTTACAGACAGCTGGAAAAAAATGGAAAACGGGCCAAGACTGCAGAAGAGAGACTGCAAAATGAGAAAACAAGAGAGAAGGTGAATATTGAGAATGTGATTTAGTGAGTCGAATGGGAGGGGAAGAGGAAGAACTAAGACGTGACAAGTAAGGGGATTTCCATAAAGAAGAATGGAGAGGTAAAAATAAACCAAGGGAGGAAGGAGGTCGACATACGAAGAGTGTAAATATTACAGTAGATGGGGCGGGGGGCTGAAGAGCTACTCAAACAAATCGTCAAGACATAAGGACGCTATAGAACGCCGGGAAGATGACAATGTGGTACCCGAAATAGAGCAAACAATGTGGCGCACGTGCGAGGAAAGAAAGGGTGAAAGGACAGAGAAAAGTACACACGTGGAACATGAAGACTGACTAGAACAACAGCACGACAACAAGCAGATAGAACGTGAAAAGACAGCGGATGATAGATGAGGATGAGGAGAGCGGGACACACTCACTTACACACAAACACATGCCTGGAGCAAAATATTAAATTTAAAAAAATTAAAAAAAATAAAAATTAAAAAACAGCCTACCCTAGCCTTGGATAAATAAAATGGAAAATGGGAAAGGATAATAGAGGAGGATAGGGCCGCCATTATGCGGAGAGATAAAAACAACATGTCAGTGTCGGCTTTATAGTCGCCAGCAGAGCGTTTTGTGTCTTCGTGCGTTATGTATATCACCAGTCTGCATAAGCAACGACGGAGCGGGAACACATTGATCTCCTTTACAATCTTTGTCTTTATTATGAAACATGCATAATACATAATGTAGGATATACAGAAGATTCAAACCCTTTATTCGTTGAATCGAAAATACTGAAATTCCACAATATAGTGAATTGGCAAACAGCTAAAATGATGCACAAAGCAAACTCTATTCTGCTACCCAAGAATATACAACAATTCTTCTCAATGAAAGAGGAGAAATATAATCTTGGAGAAAAATGTAATTTAAAACACTCGTACACATGCACAACACTAAAGACCTTCAGCATATTAGTATGTGGAATACAATTATGGAATGGATTAAGCTAAGAAATCCAACAATCTACGACAAAACCCAAAACCAGTGAAGTTGGCACGTTGCGTAAATTGCCAACCTTGAGACCTCCGAAATTGCCAACCTTGAGACCTCCGATTTCGGGAGGTGGGGGGCGTGGTTAAGAGGGGAGGAGTATATTTACAGCTAGAATTCCCCAAGTCAAGTATTTCATATATATATATATATATATATATATATATATATATATATATATATATATATATATATATATATACTTGACTTTCAGTGAATTCTAGCTATATATATATATATATATATATATATATATATATATATATATATATATATATATTTATTTATTTTATTTTTTTTTTTATTTTTTTTTTTTTATTATATATATATATATATATATATATGTGTAAAAGAAATACTTGAATTTCAGTGTTCATTTATTTACACATATACACACACAACACTCATCTACTCATTGTTGAGTTAAGGGTTGAATTGTCCATCCTTGTTCTATTCTCTGTCACTATTTTTCTAACCATGCTGAACACCCTCTCTGATGATGCATTCTGCTTCGTCTCCTTGTTGTGTGCGCAGTTGTGTACTGCACTCTCTAAAAGCCCTAGATGTTAATGTCACATATGCATGTACAGTAGATGGCAGTATTGTCCTGTTTAAGAGTGTCACAACATTGCTGTTTACGGCAGACAAACTGCTTTACGGTAGACGAAAACGTGACTGCTGTTAACAGTGTGTGTTGTTGCCGTGCTGGGAGGACGTTAATGAAACTGCCTAACAATAAACCTGGAGGGGGCGTGGCCTCCAGCTCTGCCTGAATTTCAGGAGATTTTCGGGAGAAAATTTGTCCCGGGAGGTTTTCGGGAGAGGCGCTGAATTTCGGGAGTCTCCCGGAAAATCCGGGAGGGTTGGCAAGTATGGTAAATTGTGAATAAAAACACAATACAACGATTTCCAACCTATATTCAATTGAATGGACTGCAAAGACAAGATACTAAACGTTCGAACTGGAAAACGTTACCGTATTTTTCGGAGTACAAGTCGCACCGGAGTATAAGTCGCACCGGAGTATAAGTCGCACCGGCCGAAAATGCATAATAAAGAAGGAAAAAACACATATATAAGTCGCACTGGAGTATAAGTCGCATTTTTAAGGAAAACGTATTTGATAAAAGCCAACACCAAGAATAGACATTTGAAAGGCAATTTAAAATAAATAAAGAATAGTGAACAACAGGCTGAATAAGTGTACGTTATATGACCAACTGAGAACGTGCCTGGTATGTTAACGTAACATATTATGGTAAGAGTCATTCAAATAACTATAACACATAGAACATGCTATACGTTTACCAAACTATCTGTCACTCCTAATCGCTAAATCCCATGAAATCTTATACGTCTAGTCTCTTACGTGAATGAGCTAAATAATATTATTTGATATTTTACAGTAATGTGTTAATAATTTCACACATAAGTCGCTCCAGAGTATAAGTCGCACCCCCGGCCAAACTAGGAAAAAAAACTGCGACTTATAGTCCGAAAAATACGGTATGTTTTGCAAATATTAGCTCATTTGGAATTTGGAAGCTGGCACAAGTGGCAAAAAAGACTGAGAAAGTTTTAATGTTATTACCTACGGAGTGTATTGTCAATAAATTGAGAACAAGAAGTGAACAAATTAAATAAACTCTGCTTCTTCCTACTCTTTTTCGGACATGTTGAATAGAAAAACTGTAAATTGTGAGGTATCATGTTTAGATATTATCGGCCGATAAATGCTTTAAATGTAATATCGGAAAATATCGGTTTCAAAAAGTAAAATTAATGACTTTTAGCTCTGGCTGACTGGTAGGCCACTTCAAGCACTCACCAAACAATCAAATGTACCGTATTTTTCGGAGTATAAGTCGCACCGGAGTATAAGTCGCACCTGCTGAAAATGCATAACAAAGAAGGAAAAAAACATATATTAAATCGCACTATTTGTGAAAAAAACTGCGACTTATAGCCCGAAAAATACGGTAGTCACTTTTTCTTATAATTTCTGATCTCTCTCTTTATGTCCACTACTTGCTGTACATATCCTACCAAGTCAGTCCTACACTGTTTCAATGTCCATTTCTCTGATGATGTAATTGTTGATGACTGAAGTGTTGATACCAACCCAACTTTACCCCCCCCCCCCCCCCCCCCCATATCCCACACCCCGGATTGTAAATAATGTAAATAATTCAATGTATATACTCTGATGATTATCTTGTGTGATGACTGTATTATGATGATAGTATATATCTGTATCATGAATCAATTTAAGTGGACCCCGACTTAAACAAGTTGAAAAACGTATTCGGGTGTTACCATTTAGTGGTCAATTGTACGGAATATGTACTTCACTGTGCAACCTACTATTAAAAGTTTCAATCAATCAATCAAACCACTAGCTTGCAGCAGATTTGTGTTACTCATACAAATACGTTAGAGCAGGGCAGATTGAGCCCAGTTTATAATTTCTTGTTATACAGTATGCCAGGCAGTCTTGCACTAAAGGAGGACTATGTTATTGTGTACTTTATCACTCTAGTATACTCTGGACTAAAGCTGCGTGCCTTCATTGTTTTTGTAGCTGTTGTTTTGAGGCATGTTTAAAAAATTTTTTTAAAAATAATGCACTTTGTGAAAGTCAAAGTATAGTATTTCCCATAGTTGTAGTGGGTATTAGGATTATCTCAGGGAGAGCATGTCCCAAATTCCAAGCTGCTGTTTTGAGGCATGTTAAAAAAAAATAATGCACTTTGTGACATCAATAATAAATATGGCAGTGCCAGATTGGCACTTTTTTCCATGACTTGAGTTGAAGTTGTTCTCTTATTTTGGAAAACCTTGTTACTTTGTTTAATGCATCCAGCGGGGCATCACAACAAAATTAGGCATACTATTTTGTTAATTCCACGCCTGTATATATCGGTATCGGTTGATTTCGGAATCGGTACTTAAGAGTTGGACAATATCGGAATATCGGGTATCGGCAAAAAAGCCATTATTGGACATCTCTAATCATGTTGTATGCATGCATGTTCCAAATACAACTCCATTTTTTGCTTTTTATTATATATATTCTACAAACCCCGTTTCCATATGAGTTGGGAAATTGTGTTAGATGTAAATATAAACGGAATACAATAATTTGCAAATCCTTTTCAACCCATATTCAATTAAATGCACTACAAAGACAAGATATTTGATGTTCAAATTCAAATTTTTTTTTTTTTTGCAAATAATAATTAACTTACAATTTCATGGCTGCAACACGTGCCAAAGTAGTTGGGAAAGGGCATGTTCACCACTGTGTTACACGGCCTTTCCTTTTAACAACACTCAGTAAACGTTTGGGAACTGAGGAGACACATTTTTTAAGCTTCTCAGGTGGAATTCTTTCCCATTCTTGCTTGATGTACAGCTTAAGTTGTTCAACAGTCCGGGGGTCTCCGTTGTGGTATTTTAGGCTTCATAATACGCCACACATTTTCAATGGGAGACAGGTCTGGACTACAGGCAGGCCAGTCTAGTACCCGCACTCTTTTATCATGAAGCCACGTTGATGTAACACGTGGCTTGGCATTGTCTTGCTGAAATAAGCAGGGGCGTCCATGGTAACGTTGCTTGGATGGCAACATATGTTGCTCCAAAACCTGTATGTACCTTTCAGCATTAATGGTGCCTACACAGATGTGTAAGTTACCCATGTCTTGGGCACTAATACACCCCCATACCATCACAGATGCTGGCTTTTCAACTTTGCGCCGATAACAATCCGGATGGTTCTTTTCGTCTTTGGTCCGGAGGACACGACGTCCACAGTTTCCAAAAACGATTTGAAATGTGGACTCGTCAGACCACAGAACACTTTTCCACTTTGTATCAGTCCATCTTAGATGAGCTCAGGCCCAGCGAAGCCGACGGCGTTTCTGGGTGTTGTTGATAAACGGTTTTCGCCTTGCATAGGAGAGTTTTAACTTGCACTTACAGATGTAGCGACCAACTGTAGTTACTGACAGTGGGTTTCTGAAGTGTTCCTGAGCCCATGTGGTGATATCTTTCAAACACTGATGTCGCTTGTTGATGCAGTACAGCCTGAGGGATCGAAGGTCACAGGCTTAGCTGCTTACGTGCAGTGATTTCTCCAGATTCTCTGAACCCTTTGATGATATTACGGACCGTAGATGGTGAAATCCCTAAATTCCTTGCAATAGCTGGTTGAGAAAGGTTTTTCTTAAACTGTTCAACAATTTGCTCACGCATTTGTTGACAAAGTGGTGACTCTCGCCCCATCCTTGTTTGTGAATGACTGAGCATTTCCTGGAATCTACTTGTATACCCAATCATGGCACCCACCTGTTCCCAATTTGCCTGTTCACCTGTGGGATGTTCCAAATAAGTGTTTGATGAGCATTCCTCAACTTTATCAGTATTTATTGCCACCTTTCCAAACTTCTTTGTCACGTGTTGCTGGCATCAAATTCTAAAGTTAATGATTATTTGCAACAACAAAAAAAAAGGTTTATCAGTTTGAACATCAAATATTTTGTCTTTGTAGCATATTCAACTGAATATGGGTTGAAAAGGATTTGCAAATCATTGTATTCCGTTTAGGGATACAACTCATAGGGAAACGGGGTTTGTAGTTGTTCATTAGTTATATCTAATTTTGCCCAATAAACAAACGCACTTGTATCAAAAAAGGAACCTATAAGCTTATTTATTTGTCAAATAGTTTGCCTGTCCTCACATAAAGGATCATTTTGGATCGGGGGGGCAGTCAGGCACTTTCCAATATGGTCAGTGGAGCCACAAATAGTCGCCGCGTATTGACCTGCACGTGCACTCAGCAGCACGAGGACGGCGTGAACATTAATCACCAATTTCAACTGTCAAATATTTGCAATTAAAACGTCTGGCTCGTTATTATTAGTAGTGATTTCTGAGCGGGCGCTCTATCACTGGTAAAGATTTCTGCCCCGGATTAAATTGTCCAGGAGCGGCGGTGAAACATAGGTATGAACAGAGAAGTGAAAGGAGGGTACACAGGAAGTGTCACCGTGCTAATAGGCTCCAATAATGACCTCAGCTATTAGTGTCACGGAGCCAACGAGGCAATGACACAAACCTGCTGAAAAAGGAGGCGTGATGAATTTCGTCTTTTCCGACCGTTGTTACAATGTTGGATATTTGTGTGGAACAATGGCAAAGCCTCAAATCATGTCACTCATTTGGGGATGAGCTTGCACGCGCTTCGAGCTATGAGAAAACACAAAAAAGGTAGGATAAGGCAGGTAATATTTTCATATAGAACTGGCATGGGCGTAACTGCGACGTGTAACATGCACGGACATTAAGGCAGAGTCTGAATTGATCGGCGAGTATGCCGATAATGTTTATGAAGTTTAATTTCGAACGTCCCTCTATCTCCGTCCCTCTGTTCGTCCCTCCCTCTCCCTCTTCCATACACATAAATACCGTATTTTTCGGACCATAGGGCGCACCGGATTAAAAGGCGCACTGCCGATGAGCGGGTCTAGTCACGTCTATTTTCATACAAAAGGCGCACCGGCTTATAAGACGCATTAAAGGAGTCATATTATTATTATTATTATTATTTTCTAAATGTAAAACACTTCCTTGTGGTCTACATAACATGTAATGGTGGTTCTTTGGTCAAAATGTTGCATAGATTATGTTTTTCAGATCATCTTCAAGCCGCTTTCTGACAGTCGCTTCAGGATGCACATAATAAACCTATCAATTTCACAAGGCCAAGCACCAAAAGATTTTAAGATAGCAAGAGTAACTCCCCTTTTTAAAAAAGGAAGCAAATTGGAACCTGGCAACTACCGACCTGTTTCTATTCTCAGTTCCATTTCGAAAGTAATGGAGAAAATAGTTTATGAACAGGTCGATAGTTACCTTGCCACTAATAAACTCATGTACAAATTCCAATCCGGCTTCAGAACTAACCACTCCACTGACGCATGCCTTCTCTATCTGACCGACCACATCAAACATGAGGTGGACGCGGGCAAATACAGACTGAATATTTAAGTCAATGACTTCACTATAAAAGTGGGTGACATTGTTATCACCAGGAAAGATGAGGTCACCTACCTAGGTTCCATTCTAGAGGCTAATCTTTCCTGCGATAAAATGGCAACCAAGGTAATCAAAAAGGTCAACCAACGAACGAGATTTCTCTATAGAATCTCCTCTCTGGTCAACAATAGCACCATGAGGATTCTAGCGGGAACTCTCGTTCAACCCTTTTTCAATTACGCATGCACCTCCTGGTACCCTAGCACCTCCAAAACCCTCAAATCAAAACTCCAAACATCCCAGAACAAGCTAGTCAGATTACTTCTGGACCTCCACCCCAGATCCCACCTCACTCCTACCCACTTCTCCAAAGTGGGCTGGCTCAGGGTGGAGGACAGAGTAAAACAACTTGCACTGAGCCTAGTCTATAAAATCCGCTACACCTCCCTGATACCGAAGTACATGTCAAACTACTTCCTTAACGTAAATGACCGCCATAACCACAACACCAGGGGGAGCTCCACTAACCACGTTAAACCCAGATTCCGATCTAACAAAGGTCTTAACTCATTCTCTTTCAATGCCACATCAATGTGGAATGCGCTTCCAACAGGTATAAAAGAAAGGGCATCTCTATCCTCCTTCAAAACCACAATAAAAGTTCACCTCCATGCAGCTACAACCCTAAACTAAAACCCTCCCCCGATTGTTAATAATCAAATGTAAACAATCAAATGCAGATTCTCTCTCTCTCTCTCTCTCTGCCCACTACTTGCTGTACATATCCTACCTAGTCAGACCTACACTGTTCCAATATCCATTTCTCTGTTCTCAATTGTTGATGACTGATGATAACAACCAAACCTAACCCCCCCCACACCCCGGATTGTAAATAATGTAAATAATTCAATGTGATAATCTTGTGTGATGACTGTATTATGATGATAGTATATATCTGATAGTATATATCTGTATCATGAATCAATTTAAGTGGACCCCGACTTAAACAAGTTGAAAAAATTATTCGGGTGTTACCATTTAGTGGTCAATTGTACGGAATATGTACTTCACTGTGCAACCTACTAATAAAAGTCTCAATCAATCAATCAAATGCGCCGTTTTGTGGGCGGTCTTATTTACGTGGCTCACCTTCGGGAGCGTCTTCTCCCCGTCATCTTTGTTGTAGCGGTCTAGCATGCTAGGACGGGAGTTGAAGAAGTGTCAAAAGATGGAGCTAACTGTTTTAATGACATTCAGACTTTACTTCAATCAATAACGAAGCAGCATCTCCTCATCCGTGGTTTAATTGTGCAATAACAACACCGAAAATGTGTTCCCTGAAAAACCGTCCGAACGGAACTCTAATAACTAAAGTTCCTTGGGTGAATAATGTAAACTCACTACACCGGTATGTTTTAGCGCTTTCATGCCGAGTTTACTGACAGATATAAGTAAGAACTTTACACTATTTTATATTAGAAATGGCAACAGCGGAGGATGAATATCCCATGACAAGAAAATAGAGAAAAAGAAGAAGCTTATCGACTACAAAGGCGGATGCGCGCAAATTTTCAGGACTCATGCAGATCCCAATTACACATCAGCAGGTACCAGAAAATGAAAAAAGTTGCTTTTGCATAATATTGCGAAACAAAACGCCAGATAATATCTCTTACCTTATGCACACACCATAATAATACTTGTATGTTGAAGCACAGGTCAATCCATCAAGCGGTGCGGCTTCATAGTTTACCAAATTCGTACTAAAACATTTTGACAGATTTTTGAGCGCCGTGTGTAATGTTCTATATTTTCAATGGAACATATAAAATGTTGGTGTTGTTGAGTCATATTGCGGTCTACTCATATCTCTTATGTGTGACTGCCATCTACTGGTCACATTTATCATTTCACCATGTAGCAAATAAAACAGCTTCAAGGTCGGTAAGCACAACCAAAATAATTCCGTACATTAGGAGCACCGGGTTATAAGGCACACTGTCGAGTTTTGAGAAAATGAAAGGATTTTAAGTGCGCCTTATATTCCGAAAAATACAGTATGTATATTTAGTTTCAAAATTTTAACTATGATACTTGGGGTGGGGCGTGGTTTCATTTTCAACCTGGGAAGGCCTCCACAAACAAACATCTTGCAGACAGACTCCAAAACAGGTTACAAAAAGCGAATGTGGAGCAACATGTACACCAAAGCATATCCAGTACGTATTAATCTCCACCACGAGGACATGTTTTAAAAATGTTAGAATTAGAAATGTCGATAAATGCTTTAAAATGTATTATCAGAAAATTATCGGTATCGTTTTTTTTATTATCGGTATCGTTTTTAATTTTTAAAAATGTTTATTAAATCGACATAAAAAACACAAGATACACTTGCAATTAGTGCACCAACCCAAAAAAACCTCCCTCCCCCATTTACACTCATTCACACAAAAGGGTTGTTTTTTCTGTTATTAATATTCTGGTTCCTACATTATATATCAATATATATCAATACAGTCTGCAAGGGATACAGTCCGTAAGCACACATGATTGTGCGTGCTGCTGGTCCACTAATAGTACTAACCTTTAACAGTTCATTTTACTCATTTTCATTAATTACTAGTTTCTATGTAACTGTTTTTATATTGTTTTACTTTCTTTTTTATTCGAGAAAATGTTTTTAATTAATTTCTTATTTTATTGTATTATTATTTTTAAAAAGGACCTTATCTTCACCATACCTGGTTGTCCAAATTAGGCATAATAATGTGTTAATTCCACGACTGTATATATCAGTATCGGTAATTAAGAGTTGGACATTATCGGATATCGGCAAAAAGCCATTATCGGACATCCCTAGTTAAAATCATCATAGGTCCCCTTTAAGGTTAAAGGGGAGGCCTTAAAAGTGGCACCTTGCAAGGGTTCTATGCCAAGTCAAGATCAGTGACCTCTGATCTTGCAAAGCCTCAAAAATACAAGCGGAAGCATTTTTTTTTTTACTTCCTTTGGTGTTCAAACGCTCTTCGGTCAAATCCTCCTGAGATGTGAGGTAATAAGATAAATAATACACGATGGTGTCAATAAATGTCACATGTTGATTGATGGATGCAAATGCACCAGGATGAAAGGGAAAAACACTGAGGACAGGATATTGGGATGCGGGGGCGAGAAAGCGGCGGTTGACATATGAAGAGGCGATGCGTGATGTATGGGGTAAATTATGAGGCAACAGTTGTCTTTTAATATTCCAAACCAGACAGGCAAAACAATGAGTGAGCGACTCCTGCTTCCTCTCTCTCGCTCTCTCCAGGCGGGCAAACACTGCAAGATTAAGGGTTATGCTTCTCTCCAAAGCTGCAAGCTTTGCTTGGGGTAAAACAAGCGCACGGAATAGCACATGACAGCAGGATGGGAGGCAGAGGAAGTGAAATGAGGTGCCGGGTGTCAGGAGGAGGTGGATAATAGGAACGCGGAGAGGAGAGGAACAGCAGGATTTTACCTTATTACTCGCTACTGAGGTGGCTGGCCAGCGGTGGGAGGAAGAAGAAGGGAAGCGAGGGATGCAGGAATGCCGGAGAGGATGGAGACGTGTGTGAGAGGGAGACAAGAGGCAGGGAAGTGTTTTTCAATACCTGGCTGTGGGAGTGCAGGGAACAGAGATGTGAACTTAATCAGTGTTGAGAAATGGAACCTGGCGAGGGATTGATGAAGAGGGGAAAAATGGGAGGACAGACAGCGACCATGTTCGTGCTGGAGTAGCGTCACGGATTACAAAGATGACATCCTATCAACGTGACGACAACAAAAAAACAATAGAAACTGTCAAGGTGTTGCTTTGATGCTCCTCCTCCCTGATTTGTTTCTCCCTTTCCTGCCTTCCCACTTTGTGGTCGTGCAATGCACCCGTCCCCATTACTCTCTCCCTGTCAGCTGGCGTGACACCGCTCTCGTGCAATGACATCCGTCACTCCTCAAAACCCTCAGTTCACTCCTATTACACGCTGTCTGTCCAGCCTAAATGTTGTGCACGTCCACATGCGTTGCTCAGAGCGGAAAGGCTTCCATTCCAATGGAAGATCATCACAAGCTGCCATCTTTGAGATGCACTTTGTATAAAACACATAATTGTGCAGCCGGCTGCACCAAATAATAATAATAAATCCATTGAAATAAAGACAAATACAAATAAGGCAACAAAGGAAGTATCCCACACTTCTCTTTTGTAAAGTAAATTTATACAGCCAATATGGGCATCTACATCAACTATATGATTTGCCGGAGAAGCTGGCCAGGACAAAATAACAAAAAAACAAAAACACCTTAGTACGGATCGCCTACAGGAACATGGGGACAATTTTCTTTAGTTATGTATCTCGTGCGCATATCAATTTTTGGCAGCAGCAAATTGGTAGTTTTGGTAGTTTTTATGTACAAACCTCATTCCCATACGAGTTGGGAAATTGTGTTGGATGTAAATATAAACGGAATACAATGATTTGCAAATCATTTTCAACCCATATTCAGTTGAATATGCTACAAAGACAACATATTTGATGTTCAAACTGATAAACATTTTTTTTAGAATTTGATGCCAGCAACACGTGACAAAGAAGTTGGGAAAGGTGGCAATAAATACTGATAAAGTTGAGGAATGCTCATCAAACACTTATTTGGAACATCCCACAGGTGAGCAGGCAAATTGGGAACAGGTGGGTGCCATGATTGGGTATAAAAGTAGATTCCATGAAATGCTCAGTCATTCACAAACAAGGATGGGGCGAGGGTCACCACTTTGTCAACAAATGCGTAAGCAAATTGTTGAACAGTTTAAGAAAAACCTCTCAACCAGCTATTGCAAGGGATTCAGGGATTTCACCATCTACGGTCCGTAATATCATCAAAGGGTTCAGAAAATCTGGAGAAATTACTGCACGTAAGCAGCTAAGCCCGTGACCTTCGATCCCTCAGGCTGTACTGCATCAACAAGCGACATCAGTGTTTAAAGGATATCACCACATGGGCTCAGGAACACTTCAGAAACCCACCGTCAGTAACTACAGTTGGTCACTACATCTGTAAGTGCAAGTTAAAACTCTCATATGCAAGGCCAAAACGATTTTCAACAACACCAAGAAACGCCGTCGGCTTCGCTGGGCCTGAGCTCATCTAATATGGACTGATACAAAGTGGAAAAGTGTTTTGTGGTCTGACGAGTCCACATTTCAAATTGTTTTTGGAAACTGTGGACGTCGTGTCCTCCGGACCAAAGAGGAAAAGAACCATCCGGATTGTTATAGGCGCAAAGTTGAAAAGCCAGCATCTGTGATGGTATGGGGGTGTATTAGTGCCCAAGACATGGGTAACTTACACATCTGTTAAGGCGCCATTAATGCTGAAAGGTACATGCAGGTTTTGGAGCAACATATGTTGCCATCCAAGCAATGTTACCATGGACGCCCCTGCTTATTTCAGCAAGACAATGCCAAGCCACGTGTTACATCAACGTGGCTTCATAGTAAAAGAGTGCGGGTACTAGACTGGCCTGCCTGTAGTCCAGACCTGTCTCCCATTGAAAATGTGTGGCGTATTATGAAGCCTAAAATACCACAACGGAGACCCCGGACTGTTGAACAACTTAAGCTGTACATCAAGCAAGAATGGGAAAGAATTCCACCTGAGAAGCTTAAAAATGTGTCTCCTCAGTTCCCAAATGTTTACTGAGTGTTGTTAAAAGGAAAGGCCATGTAACACAGAGATGAACATGCCCTTTCCCAACTACTTTGGCACGTGTTGCAGCCATGAAATTGTAAGTTAATTATTATTTGCAAGAAAAAATGAAGTTTATGAGTTTGAACATCAAATATCTTGTCTTTGTAGTGCATTCAATTGAATATGGGTTGAAAAGGATTTGCAAATCATTGTATTCCGTTTATATTTACATCTAACACAATTTCCCAACTCATATGGAAACGGGGTTTGTTTATAGAGGTTTATTTGAAATAGGGACAGATACAAAAACAAAGACATCTGAAACATTTATCCAATGTATGCATCATAGTGTTTGTAGCCAAAGCTAATTTACAACACTTGTCCCCAACAACAACAACAACACAGATCCAAAATCATTAAAATAGGAAAATAAATAATTTAATAAGGCAAAGATGAGTCGATAATAATGATAATAGAAATAATACAGACAAAGTGCAAACTAGATAAAAGCCAATAATAATAATAACACAGACAAAGTGCAGACTAGATAAACAATTAGTAAAAATTAGTAAAAACTAAACATGGGAACACGATTGTTGCTCAACTAGCCACAATTTTGTTTGTTTTTTAAAAGTGACAAGTGCAGGTATACTTTTCAAAGTGTCAGGTAGAGAGTTCCATAGTTGTGGTCCTTTTATTGAAAAGGCAGTCTGGGCAAAAGATGTCCTACGGAATGGAACGCAACAGTTGCCTTTTGACATTGCTCGGGTGGTAGATCTGGTACCACTTTGCGGTCTTATAATTGCTTTGCAGAGCAATTGGGGAGCAGAGTTATCCAAGCATTTTAAACCCAGTTTGACAAAATAAAATTGGTAAAACTTAAAATATTGTATTTGGTTCATATTTGGCAATGATGATATGGTATACTCTTCTTGTCTAGGACTTTCAAGGCGCGGTTATAAAGACACTCAATGGTCTTGATTGATGACTGCTGTGCCTGGGACCATGTAGTTAAGCCATAAGATATGTCGGAAAGAATCATTGAATTCATAAAAGTAAAAGCACAGCTGAGAGTTAAGCAGTTTCTTATAATCTTTTTTAGGTTTGTAAAGGGTATTTCAACAAGTAAACAGTACAGTAGGTACTTTATTTACATATATATATGTAATGCCCATAAGGGTATTATAGTAGAATATGCAGAGATTAGATGTGTCAATATCAAAATATTGCTTGAAATCTATTTTTGAAAGCAACAAAGTGGCCATTTGGGTAGATATTTGCTCCAAAAAGGGAATTTCAACAAGTAAACAGTACAGTACGTACTTGATTTTGATATATGTAAAGCTCGTAAGGGTATTCTAGTAAAATATGCGTGTGTAAATATGCGACGTGTAAAATATTACGTTTAATCACTTTTTTTGACAGGCAATATTACATTTAAAGGCCTACTGAAATGCGATATTCTTATTTAAACGGGGATAGCAGGTCCATTCTATGTGTCATACTTGATCATTTTGCAATATTGCCATATTTTTGCTGAAAAGATTTAGTAGAGAACATCAACAATAAAGTTCGCAACTTTTGGTCACTGATAAAAAAGCCTTGCCTGTACCGGAAGTAGCAGACGATATGCGCGTGATGTCACAGGTTGTGGAGCTCCTCACATCTGCACATTGTTTACAATCATGGCCACCAGCAGCGAGAGCGATTCGGACCGAGAAAGCGACGATTTCCCCATTAATTTGAGCGAGGATGAAAGATTTGTGGATGAGGAAAGTGAGAGTGAAGGACTAGAGGGCAGTGGGAGCGATTCAGATAGGGAAGATGCTGTGAGAGGCGGGTGGGACCTGATATTCAGCTGGGAATGACTAAAACAGTAAATAAACACAAGACATATATATACTCTATTAGCCACAACACAACCAGGCTTATATTTAATATGCCACAATTTAATCCCGCATAACAAACACCTCCCCCCTCCCGTCCATATAACCCGCCAATACAACTCAAACACCTGCACAACACACTCAATCCCACAGCCCAAAGTACCGTTCACCTCCCCAAAGTTCATACAGCACATATATTTCCCCAAAGTCCCCAAAGTTACGTACGTGACATGCACATAGCGGCACGCACGTACGGGCACGCGATCAAATGTTTGGAAGCCGCAGCTGCATGTGTACTCACGGTACCGCGTCTGCGTATCCAACTCAAAGTCCTCCTGGTAAGAGTCTCTGTTGTCCCAGTTCTCCACAGGCCAATGGTAAAGCTTGATTGTCATCTTCCGGGAATGTAAACAATGAAACACCGGCCGTGTTTGTGTTGCTGAAGTCGGCCGCAATACACCGCTTCCCACCTACAGCTTTCTTCTTTGCTGTCTCCATTGTTCATTGAACAAATTGCAAAAGATTCACCAACACAGATGTCCAGAATACTGTGGGATTTTGCGATGAAAACAGACGACTTAATAGCTGGCCACCATGCTGTCCCAAAATGTCCTCTACAATCCGTGACGCCACGCGCTGACGTCATCATACCGAGACGTTTTCAGCAGGATATTTCACGTGAAATTTAAAATTGCACTTTAGTAAGCTAACCCGGCCGTATTGGCATGTGTTGCAATGTTAAGATTTCATCATTGATATATAAACTATCAGACTGCGTGGACGGTAGTAGTGGGTTTCAGTAGGCCTTTAATGACAATTTGACATAAATGAATACATCCAAACACATTATACATATTTATTATGTGGAGGAAGAAATAACAGTTACAATTTTGGTATCTTCCAAACAAAAAAAAGGTTTTCTAACCACAGGCTCAGTGGTCCTGTGATTAGAGTGTCCGCCCTGAGATCGGTAGGTCGTGAGTTCAAACCCCGGCCGAGTCAAACCAAAGACTATAAAAATGGGACCCATTACCTCCCTGCTTGGCACTCAGCATCAAGGGTTGGAGTTGGAGGTTAAATCACCAAAAATGATTCCCAGGCGCGGCCACCGCTGCTGCTCACTGCTCCCCTCACCTCCCAGGGGGTGAACAAGGGGATGGGTCAAATTTAGAGGACAAATTTCACCACACCTACTGTGTGTGTGACAATCATTGGTACTTTAACTTTAACTTTATCACATCGGACTAACAACACTCCTTTAAATCTCATTAATACCACAGAAAAGCCAAACTGTCATTTTCCGGGCACGATAAAGTCTTAAATAATGTCAAACATGTAGCGTTACAATAACCAGGAAGATAAAGTCTTACACTTAGTAATCTGCTGTGGATAGACAAAGCCAAAAATGCAGGTTCAGAAGCGCTCCGCGCCAGGAAATCAATTTTTGGCAGGCATTCACATTTTGCCACAACACTCCTAAAGGGACAAGGTGGAATGTCCTAGTTGGAAACACAGCCGAATTAACTCCTGAACAGCCATTTTCACACAGACCTCAAATCATGCGCACTAGAGATGCGCGGATAGGCAATTATTTCAATCGCAACCGCATCACAAAAGTCGTCAACCATCCGCATCAACCCGAACTAACATTTAATCAAAACTGCACCCGCCCGCACCCGCCCGTTGTTATATATCTAATATAGACGATGCAAGGCATTAGTGAGGTTATAAAGCTTTTGCCTGTTAAAGAAAGGAGACTGATCCAATGTGCAGAGACATTCAATGCGTGCCACGCTGTCACGGCCCAGACGCACACCAGTGCGCAATCATCTGGGAGCCGCGCTGAGCGCACCTCCAAGCGCGTGGAGGTGCGATGTCCCTTGCACCCGCGGAGGCTCCACCCGGGCTCGCGCCCGAGGCTTCAGTATTTCATATATATATATATATATATATATATATATATATATATATATAAGAAATACTTGACTTTCAGTGAATTCTAGCTATATATATATATATATATATATATATATATATATACTGTATATATATATATATATACAAATATATATATATATATATATATATGTATATATATATATATATATATATACATATGTATAAATATACATACATATATATATATACACATATATATATATATATATATATATATATATATATATATATATATATATATATATATATATATACACATATACATATATATGTATATATATATATATATATATATATATACATACACATATACATATATATATATATATATATATATATATATATATATATATATATATATATAAATAAGAGAAATACTTGAATTTCAGTGTTCATTTAGTTACACATATACACACACACATAACACTCATCTACTCATTGTTGAGTTAAGGGTTAAATTGTCCATCCTTGTTCTATTCTCTGTCACTAGTTTTCTAACCATGCTGAACACCCTCTCTGATGATGCATTCTGCTTCGTCTCCTTGTTGTGTGCGCAGTTGTGCATTGCGCTCTCTAAAAGCCATAGATGTTAATGTCACATATGCATATACAGTAGATGGCAGTATTGTCCTGTTTAAGAGTGTCACAACATTGCTGTTTATGGCAGATGAACTGCTTTACGGTAGACGAAAACGTGACTGCTGTTGTTGTGTTACCGCGCTGGGAGGACGTTAATGAAACTGCCTAACAATAAACCCACATAAGAAACTAAGCACTCGCCCTCGATCATTCTACAGTTATAACGTGATTGGGCAGGCACGCTGTTTATATTGTGGGAAAGCGGACGTGAAAACAGGCTGTTGACACGTCTCTCAGGTCCGCCTGAATTTCGGGAGATTTTCGGGAGAAAATTTGTCCCGGGAGGTTTTCGGGAGAAGCGCTGAATTTCGGGAGTCTCCCGGAAAATCCGGGAGTGTTGGCAAGTATGGTGCACCTTATAGTGCGAAAAATACGGTATATGTTTATCATTACGGTTGCAGAACGGTTGCATTAATGCACAATCTTCTACCATGTTCAAAAGACGGACAAAACACAACCCGTCAAAGTCAATCAAGCAACTGACCCCGCCTTCCTTTTGACTGGCAAATGACCTTGTCGCTGCCCTTTATTAATCATTTATCCATCCATTCATCCATCCATCTCTCGTATCCTCGCCATTCCTGCGCTTGTGTGTTGATTGTGTTTGGCTCATTCATAATGTATGGTGACTGGGGAGGTTTTCACTGTGTCAACACGTTTCATAACTCAACAGCAGGGCAAAATGGTGCAGGGGAGACAGGGCGGCAGCAAGCAAGAGATGGGGGACTAAGATAGAGGAATGAGAGAGATGAAAATAGGCAAGGATAAAGGGGGAGGTTGGGGTGAAGATAAGTGATGAGAGTACACAAAGGATGTGAAAAATATGTGCATCCTTTTAAGAACCTTAGCGGGGGGAGGAAAGAGGTATGGGAAGGAAATATGGGGGCAAAAGAAGGCAGAAGAGTGGAAAAGTCACAAGCTATTTCATGGCTCTGATTTCTGAGCTTCTGTAAATTCCCCTAGCCTGAGAGTGACAATGGCGTGCGAGTCAATAGAAAATCCATCTGAAATGCATAATGTGCTGATCCTCTGATGATGCTCCAACACGTGCGTTAATGACGACAACGGCGTGGTGTAATTGGAACACTTAACGAACGTATGGGCTAAATGATTTAAATGAAGCTGCGCGAACATAAAAGGCATCCTCTCACTCCAATGAACGGATTATTTGTTTTATAGCCGAGCCAATAGCGCACGGCAAATTAAATCATGTTTAAAGGAGGCAAAAGCAGTGGCGGCTTTTCGTTAATGGCTTCCATGCCACACTGACTCAACTAGACGAAATAAGTCAAGTACAGCACGTTCAAACAACACTTACCAACAATGTTTATTTAACCAGTAGTTTTTCTTCTCTGAGGTCAAAACCACCATCATATCTAATGATAAATAACTAGTTTTTTTTACCTGGGCCAATAATTAACGTGTAGACGCATTTTTAAAGTACAAACCCTGTTTCCATATGAGTTGGGAAATTGTGTTAAATGTAAATATAAACGGAATACAATGATTGGCAAATCATTTTCAACCCATATTCAGTTGAATATGCTACAAAGAAGACATATTTGATGTTCAAACTGATAAACATTTTTTTTTTGCAAATAATCATTAACTTTAGAATCTGATGCCAGCAACATGTGACAAAGAAGTTAGGAAAGGTGGCAATAAATACTGATAAAGTTGAGGAATGCTCATCAAACACTTATTTGGAACATCCCACAGGTGAACAGGCAAATTGGGAACAGGTGGGTGCCATGATTGGGTATAAAAGTAGATTCCATGAAATACTCAGTCATTCACAAACAAGGATGGGGTGAGGGTCACCACTTTGTCAACAAATGCGTGAGCAAATTGTTGAACAGTTTAAGAAAAACCTTTCTCAACCAGCTATTGCAAGGAATTTAGGGATTACACCATCTATGGTCCGTAATATCATCAAAGGGTTCAGAGAATCTGGAGAAATCACTGCACGTAAGCAGCTAAGCCCGTGACCTTCGATCCCTCAGGCTGTACTGCGTCAACAAGTGACATCAGTGTGTAAAGGATATCACCACATGGGCTCAGGAACACTTCAGAAACCCACTGTCAGTAACTACAGTTGGTCGCTACATCTGTAAGTGCAAGTTAAAACTCTCCTATGCAAGGCGAAAACCGTTTATCAACAACACCCAGAAACGCCGTGGGCTTTGCTGGGCCTGAGCTCATCTAAGATGGACTGATACAAAGTGGAAAAGTGCTCTGTGGTCTGACAAGTCCACATTTCAAATTGTTTTTGGAAACTGTGTACGTTGTGTCCTCCGGACCAAAGAGGAAAAGAACCATCCGGATTGTTATAGGCGCAAAGTTGAAAAGCCAGCATCTGTAATGGTATGGAGGTGTATAAGTGCCCAAGACATGGGTAACTTACACATCTGTGAAGGCGCCATTAATGCTGAAAGGTACATACAGGTTTTGGAGCAACATATGTTGCCATCCAAGCAACGTTACCATGGACGACCCTGCTTATTTCAGCAAGACAATGCCAAGCCACGTGTTACATCAACGTGGCTTCATAGTAAAAGAGTGCGGGTACTAGACTGGCCTGCCTGTAGTCCAGACCTGTCTCCCATTGAAAATGTGTGGCGCATTATGAAGCCTAAAATACCACAACGGAGACCCCCGGGATAATATAGCCTCTATGTTTTTTCCTGACCGAACGTATATTCCGCTCTACCCGGGTCGGTATTGAGCACTGTATAACGGATAAACCACAGAAACCTCAACTAGATATATATTTATATATACGTATTATATATATATATATATATATTAGGGGTGTGGGAAACAATTCGATTCTCAATTTAAAAAATCGATTTTTATTTTATTTTATATATTTTTACTTTTTCTTTTTTTTTTTTCTTTTTTTTTTTTAATTTATCAATCCAACAAAACAATACACAGCAATACCATAACAATGCAATCCAATTCCAAAACCAAACCCGACCCAGCACCACTCAGAACTGCAATAAACAGAGTAATTGAGAGGAGACACAAACACGACACAGAACAAACCAAAAGTAGTGAAACAAAAATTAATATTATCAACAACAGCATCAATATTAGTTACAATTTCAACATAGCAGTGATTAAAAATCCCTCATTGACATTATCATTAGACATTTATAAAAAATTAAAAAAATGAATAATAGTGTCACAGTGGCTTACACTTGCATCGCATCTTTTAAGCTTGACAACACACTGTGTCCAATATTTTCACAAAGATAAAATAAGTCATATTTTTGGTTCATTTAATAGTTGAAACAAATGTACATTATTGCAATCAGTTGATAAAACATTGTCCTTTACAATTATAAAAGCTTTTTACATAAATATACTACTCTGCTTGCATGTCAGCAGACTGGAGTAGATCCTGCTGAAATCCTATGTATTGAATGAATAGAGAATCCTTTTGAATCGGGAAAAAATCGTTATTGAATCGAGAATCGCGTTGCATCGAAAAAAATCGATTTTGAATCGAATCGTGACCCCAATAATCGATATTGAATTGAATCGTGGGACACCCAAAGATTTGCAGCCCTAATATATATAAATATATATATATATATATATATATATATATATATGTAAATATGCATGTGTATATATATATATATATATATACATATATATACATATACATATATATATATATATATATATATATATATATATATATATATATATATATATATATGTATATGTATATGTATATATATGTATATATACACATGTATATATATATATATATATATATATATATATATATATATATATATATATATATATATATATATATATATATACACACATGTATATATATATATATATATATATACACACATGTATATATATATATATATATATATACACACATGTATATATATATATATATATATATATACACACATGTATATATATATATATATATATATATATACACACATGTATATATATATATATATATATATATATATATATATATGTATGTGTGGGAAAAAAAATCACAAGACTAGTAGTCTTGTGATTTTTTTTCCCACACATACATATATTGCGCTCTACTACGGTATCGAGCACTATTTTTTGGATAACCTTATTAAGACATATATATATATATATATATATATATATATATATATATATATATATATATATATATATATATATATATATATATATATACACATGTATATATATTTTATTTTTATTTTTATTGCTGCTTTTATTTATTAGGGGCCTTTTACTGAACTAATATGTGATAATGCCTTTTATGCTGTATTTGTTTTTGTTTGTTTTATGTACTGCATGTGATTTCTATGTCTACTTGGACGTTGGAGTCTGCTATAAAGCTTGATTGAATTAATAAATTAACCATGAATGAAAATGAACATGATAATGTTGACGGCATCAAAAAAAAAAAGCCATGTTTGTTTTCTTCGTCTCCTACTTCAAAACAGCGTGCAAGAGATTTCACTCTGTTCACGTTCATTCAAAAGCAGACTTAAATGAACGAAGTGAGCCCTCTTATTAGTCATCCACAATCGTTGTGTCTGTGGGGAGAGGCCTGCTAGCTTATGCAAACAGAATACACAAGTTTAACCTATGAAATAAGCCAAATTTACGGTGACTCACAGCAGCAAAAAAAAACAACCAAAAAAAACCCCAAAAAACCCATCTTACCCAGTTTTTGTAAATGGGGAAAACTGCACTTCAAGATGTTCAATATTTATCTAAGTGCAATTTTTGCTGACAGCCATTGAGAGTCCATTTTGTGTGGTGAAATTACCCTCTGCATTTGACCCATCCCCATGTTCACCCCCTGAGAGGGGAGTAGTGAGCAGCAGCGTTGGCCGCGCTCAGGAATCATTTTGGTGATTTAACCCCCAATTCCAACTCTTGATCCTGAGTGCCAAGCAGGGAGGTAAAGAGTCCCATTTGTATAGTCTTTGGTATGACTCGGCCGGGGTTTGAACTTACGACCTACCGATCTCAGGGCGGACACTCTAACCACACTAGTGTGTGTGTGACTATCAGTGGTACTTTAACTTTGACTTTATTGAGAAAACACAAGTGTATTATTGGCTTTGAAAAGGTATTACTATTATATAGCATGATTTCATTAATGTGTAATTTGGTGAGAAAATAATGTTGACAATGATATTGTTTCTCTGCAATAATTTGTGGGACAACATATCGCTAAATTTGTTCGACAGTATTCATGTCAAACAGTATCATGAGTGAGTGTGTGGAGAGAGTCCACACCTTCCGGTCTCTTGGCATCCTTATCTCTGCCAACATCTCCTGGTCAGATAACACTAGTGCCATCACTAAGAAGGCTCAGCAGCGGCTGCACTTCCTGAGCGTCCTAAAGAAGTACAACCTGGACTCCAACCTGCTGCTGACCTTCTACCGCTCATCCATTGAGAGCCTGCTGACATACTGCATCACAGCATGGTACGGCAGCTGCACCGCTGCAGACATGGAGAGGCTCCAGAGAGTGGTAAAGGCAGCACAGCGGATCATCGGCTGCCCTCTCCCCTCCCTGACAGACATTCACACCTGCTGCCTCAGCAGAGCTACCAACATCATCAAGGACAGCTCAAACCCTGGCTTTGACCTGTTTGACCTGCTGCCCTCAGGAAGGCGCTACAGGGTCTAAGACAAACAGACTCAAGAACAGTTTTTTCCCTAAAGCCATAACCACGGTGAACTCTCATAGGCACTGATTTTATGGTTTAGCACCTCTCTGTGTGCATTTTTTTACTTTCCACCCACAGTCTGAATGCTTCTGTATAAATATATATATCAGTGACGTGCGGTGAGGTTGATGGCTGGTGAGGCACTGACTTCATCACAGTCAGATTTACAACCATATGAACCCTAAAGAGTATCTTATTCACCATTTGATTGGCAGCAGTGAACGGGTTATATTTAAAAGCTCATACCAGCATTCTTCCCTGCTTGGCACTCAGCATCAAGGGTTGGAATTGGGGGTTAAATCACCAAAAATGATTCCCGGGCGCGGCGCCGCTGCTGCCCACTGCTCCCCTCACCTCCCAGGGGGTGATCAAGGGGATGGGTCAAATGCAGAGGACAAATTTCACCACACCTAGTGTGTGTGTGACAATCATTGGTACTTTAACTTTACACATACAAACTGTAGCACACAAAAAAGCACATTTAATTAAAAATAACGTTATTATGGTCTTACCTTTACTTATAAATGAAGTCCATGCGCAGCTCCTTTTGAACAAAAGCATCGATAACTTGTTTATAGAAGTCTTCCTTATCTTTCTTCAGTTTTAAAAGTCTCTCTGTCTCGATGGAGATCTTCCTTTAAGTATTACCTCCTGCTTTGATTGAAAGTCCAGTTTAGAAAACTGTTTTATTTTAGATATGTAATCCTCCATGTTAAACGTCCATGCAAGAGGAAAAAATAAACAATCGCTGCTAACTGTTGCTGCTTGTTGTCACTTATTCTGCAGCCGAGTAGTCGCAAGGCGGTAGTGATCCCAGGGATCACTACCGCCCTCTACCACCAGGAGGCGGGATTACTGCGAGCCTCACACAGTGCGTCTTCGCAGCAGTTTTATGATAGCTCAGCACAAGAAATACGTTACACACATACTGTTGTTGACAAAATACACTGTGCATTATATACCTCAGCTAACTAAACTATGGAAATGTATAATATAATTCATATAGCAATACGGTCTCACTGCACAGCAGGCCAGCAGTTAGCCGAGTCATTGCGCAATCCATGGTGAGGCTCAACTGGCTGCTGACTCACCGCAAGTCTCTTCTCAGTATTTGAACGGCAAATGTGAAAAATTCAACGATTTTGAATAAAAAATAATCTAAAACTGGTGAAGTTAAATGGAAAATAACTTTATAGTATAATCACTCCTACATAATCAACCCTGCCCCAAGTGGAGGAGTTCAAGTACCTCGGAGTCTTGTTCACGAGTGAGGGAAGAGTGGATCGTGAGATCGACAGGCGGATCGGTGCGGCATCTTCAGTAATGCGGACACTGTATCGATCCGTTGTGGTGAAGAAGGAGCTGAGCCGGAAGTCAAAGCTCTCAATTTACCGGTCCATCTACGTTCCCATCCTCACCTATGGTCATGAGCTTTGGGTTATGACCGAAAGGACAAGATCACGGGTACAAGCGTCCGAAATGAGTTTCCTCCGCCGGGTGGCGGGGCTCTCCCTTAGAGATAGGGTGAGAAGCTCTGTCATCCGGGGGGAGCTCAAAGTAAAGCCGCTGCTCCTCCACATCGAGAGGAGCCAGATGAGGTGGTTCGGGCATCTGGTCAGGATGCCACCCGATCGCCTCCCTCGGGAGTTGTTTAGGGCACGTCCGACCGGTAGGAGGCCACGGGGAAGACCCAGGACACGTTGGGAAGACTATGTCTCCCGGCTGGCCTGGGAACGCCTCGGGATCCCCCGGGAGGAGCTGGACGAAGTGGCTGGGGAGAGGGAAGTCTGGGCTTCCCTGCTTGGGCTGCTGCCCCCGCGACCCGACCTCGGATAAGTGGAAGAAGATGGATGGATGGTATAATCACTGGATACATATAACAATTTAATTTTTTTTTTTTCTTTTTACATTTTTTGTCTTTCCATGATGGCACGTGAGGCCCTGCCTCACCTGCCTCCCCTGACTGCACGTCACTGATATATAGGATAATATTTAAACAACACATTCAGAACATTCGTTCTCAGGACTGGACTGTGCACCTTACCTCCTTTTGCACTATTTTTCGTTTTCTTTTCTTCCTGTTTTGCATATTTTGTAGACTGTCGCCCTGATACTGGAGTTTCTTTTAATCTCATTGTACCTGTGTATAGTGACAATAAAAGGCATTCTATTCTATTCTATGAAAAACAAACAATGGCGATTAGTCAAAAAGCCAATCAATGACGACAGAAAAATAAAAATACCCCATGATAGCTAAAAAAATAAAGCTGACAAGTTTGGTGAGGCCTACCTCAATCCTGCCCGTGTCAGGCTGGAAGCCCCTGGCCGGGTCTTCGGTGGTGACCCTGCACTGGATGGCGCAGCCGTTGACGCGGATCCTATCCTGTCTGAGGCCGAGGTCTGGGAGGCTGCGGCCCGCGCACACGTGCAGCTGGGCATGCACCAGGTCCACGCTGAGGATGGACACGGAAAGAGAGGACATTGTGTGAGCCTCCTCTAAATACAATCTCATCTTACCTCCATGCTTACGTCTTTTTATTAAAACGCCGGCTAACCGTAAATCAAGACAACGAGGTTGTGGATTTGCAAAGGATGGGTGATTTTTTTTTAGAGCCCAAATGAATCTGAGCCGCATGAAAGGAAATAAATCCCACATGAATACCCCCTCGAATAAGGAAACAAATTAGATTAAAACATAACAAATGTGTAATTTGATCATGCGGAAAGTATGGCTACTGATGGCAAATCCAGCTTCCATTCAGAATCATTCATTAGAGTCGAGTCTTTGTTTAATTTGAAAGAAGAGCGTGTGCTATCATCAAGTTGGAGCCAGCAAAAAAAAAAAAAAAGGACTTGTGATGATCAACAAAATAACACATGTGGCTCTTCTGCTTGGAATGCAGAATTTGCTGCAAGACTGCCAAACAACATCTCATTCATTATGGAACTGATCCAACATGAGGAAGAAGTTAAGAGGGACAGTGGGAGGTTATTTTCTACCAATTCCAGGAGATGGGAGTTGAATAAAAAATAAAGAAATGGTGTCTGGATAAAGTGCATTACCTATGTGAATAAAACACACACTGACTCCAGGAGGTGCTTGCACTTTGGACAGCATCTTGGCTGGAGTCGCACACACCTCTCAATCAGTGCTTGTTCACATTCTGGCCAAACAGAAGGACGATTATGCATCCGTCTGGTGTGAAATGTGTTGGTGGACAAAGCAGATCCACAGAATGCGCGAACAGACGCTAATGTCGTGTTTTTGTTCATTTGTAGTTGGTTTTATTTGTTGACTGACACCAGGCACGAAATATGACCATGAAGAGTTATTGTCAGGTGGTTTGGTTCCTGTTTAATGTCCCAGTTTGGTAAGTTTTACACAAAAACAAATATCAGATTAATAAAAAAAAGGTGAATGCCAAACCAAAAATCTGTGGGTGAAGGAAAAGTGTGTTAAAAGATTGTATAAGCATAGCCATCGTGTTTTCTTAAATGTAATAATTAGCATTGAGTTATAATTAATAGTTTAAAGCAGGGGTCTTCAATGTTAATATACATACATACATACATACTGGGGTGAGTTTTTCCTTGCCCTTATGTGGGCTTTGTACCGAGGATGTCCTTGTGGCTTGTGCAGCCCTTTGAGACACTTGTGATTTAAGGCTATATAAATAAACATTGATTGATTGATTGATACTTACATACATACATACATACATACATACATACATACATACATACATAATATATATATATATATATATATATATATATATATATATATATATATTAGGGCTGTGAATCTTTGGGTGTCCTACGATTCGATTCAATATCAATTCTTTGGGTCACAATTCGATTCAAAATCGATTTTTTTTTTTTCAATTCAACACGATTCTCGATTCAAAAACGATTTTTTTCCCGATTCAAAAGGATTCTCTATTCATTCAATACATAGGATTTCAGCAGGATCTACCCCAGTCTGCTGACATGCAAGCAGAGTAGTAGATTTTTGTAAAAAGCTTTTATAATTGTAAAGGACAATGTTTTATTAACTGATTGCAATAATGTAAATTTGTTTTAACTATTAAATGAACCAAAAATATGACTTTTCTTTATCTTTGTGAAAATATTGGACACAGTGTGTTGTCAAGCTTATGAGATGCGATGCAAGTGTAAGCCACTGTGACACTATTGTTATTTTTTTTTAATTTTGTATAAACGTCTAATGATAATGTCAATGAGGGATTTTTGATCACTGCTATGTTGAAATTGTAACTAATATTGATACTGTTGTTGATAATATTCATTTTTGTTTCACTGCTTTTGGTTTGTTCTGTGTCGTGTTTGTGTCTCCTCTCAATTGCTCTGTTTATTGCAGTTCTGAGTGGTGCTGGGTCGGGTTTGGTTTTGGAATTGGATTGCATTGTTTTGGTATTGCTGTGTATTGTTTTGTTGGATTGATTAATTAAAAAAATAAAAAAATAAAATAAAAAATAAAAAAATATAATCGATTTTTTTTAAATGAGAATAGATTCTGAATCGCACAACGTGAGAATCGCGATTCGAATTTAAATCGATTTTTCCCACACCCCTATTATATATATATATATATATATATATATATATATATATATATATATATATACACACACACATATATATACATATATATATATATACACACACACATATATATACATATACACATACATATATATACACATATATATATATATATATATATATATATATATATATATATATATATATATATATATATATATATATATATACATATACACATATATATATATATACACACATATATATATATATATACATATATATATACACACATATATATATATATATACATATATATATACACATACACATATTTTTTTGCCTGTCGTTCACAATCATTCGGTTCCGGTTCACCGTGCGTGACTGCTCGCTGACTGCTCGCTGTTTCGAAAAAGCTAAGTATCGTTCTATTTGTGTGCTTTTAATTGTTCTGCAGCTTTCTTTATTACTTTCTTAACATATTTAGTAGTACTATTTAACTTGCAAATCACCCGATCTCTGTCTAACCACCCCTCCCGCAGCTAGCTAGCAGCTAGCTGCTAAGCTAACGAAGCTAGCGCGGAGAAAGGCGGCGCCGGTAGCCGGTCAGAAGGAATCTACTCCTGCACACCGTGACCAGGACTTCTCGGAAGACAGCAGGAACTTCACTCGGTGACAGAAAACACCGTGAGTATGGCTTCCTGCGCGTCTTGCACCTTACTCACGGAGAGGCTGGCTCTGCTAGACGGCCGTGTCCGCCAGTTAGAGCAGAGTAATCTCGTAACTTTAGATGTTGCGGACACATCTGCTAGCGTTAGCTGTAGCGAGCTAACTAGCCCAGCCTGTAGTAGTCCTAAGCGGCCTACAAGCTACGGTGTACCGGTTGAGACGCATAATAGATTTAGCTCTTTAGCTAGTCCTACACCCCAGTCTACCGGGCACCACACCTTAGTCATAGGGGACTCCATCACCCGAAACATAAAGCTTAGCAAACCAGCCACAATTAAGTGCATCCCTGGGGCCAGAGCACCTGACATTGAGGCTAATCTTAGGGAGCTAACTCGCAACAGGCCTAGTAAACACGTATGACAGGCTAATCGCACCACTAGTTATGCGAATATAGTTGTACACGTTGGCTCCAATGACACTAGAATGAGACAGTCAGAGATTACAAAGAGAAACATAGCCAGGACTTGTGATCTCGCTAGAAAGATGTCCAGGCATCGAGTAATTGTCTCTGGCCCCCTGCCTGCGAGAGGCAATGATGAGAGATATAGCAGATTAGTCTCGCTTAACAAGTGGCTGGCTAGCTAGCTTCTGTAGACAACAGGGACTAACGTTTATTGATAATTGGCCCTCTTTCTGGGGCAAACCAGGCTTGCTGATGAGAGACGGCCTTCACCCTAACCAGGAAGGCGCCATCATCCTGCCTAAAAACATAGACTACTGTTTAAGTCACATTTGACTAACTACACTAGAGCAAGCCCGGTCACAGGCAATTACAGAGCCTGCTAGTCCGGGTGAGGAGTCAGTTAAGCTAGAACTAGCCAGCGCCTGGCTGGATAATTCCTGTACGCATAGCAATTTTCTTAGAATAACACACAACTCACATAATGTGTTTTCTGTTGTGAATGTGTTAGGGGTAGATATGCATTCTACTGAGGTGGCAAATCATGATGCGTTCAGTCGATCGCAGCATCAAGCAAACAATCTGAAAATTCCCATCGTATCAATTCCTAGATATGGTCGAAACTATTTAAAGTGCACTACGTATAATAAACGCAACATTATTAATATTGCTACTACGGATAATTTAAACAAAAACTCGTCAAAACAGCCCAATACTTATAATATGGGCTTTTTAAACATAAGATCATTGTCTCCCAAGACGTTATTAGTTAATTAGGTCATTAGAGACAACAATCTTAACGTCATTGGTC
>NC_084552.2:23080000-23082500 GCF_033978685.3 Nerophis lumbriciformis | reverse complement strand
AACCCCCAACAGAGACTTCTTGCTGGCTGCCCACACACCATCGTTCCACACTTCAAATATCAGGGAAGCATCCTCCCAGATGACTGCAACATTGACCAGGACATACAACACCGGGTCTAGGAGGCCTCAAGAGAGTCTTCAACAACAATAACCTCCACACCAAAGTCTCAGTCTACAAGGCAGTATGTATCACAACCCTTCTACATTGCTGTGAGACATGGACAATCTATGCTTGCCATTTCATATAAGGCATCTTAAACGTGACTTGGCAGGATCGTGTCCCACACTCTGTGATCCTACAGCGAGTCAGCTGCAGGATCTTAGAGGCCATTATCATGCTTCGCCAACTAAGATGGCTCGGCCATGTCATCAGAATGCCAGCCAACCGCCTACTACGCAAAATTCTGTACGGCCAGCTCCACCTGGACCACCGCTCTGCTGGGGCCAGAAGAAGAGGCTGAAAGACCAGCTCAAAATCTTCCTAAAGAAATGCAACACACAGCCAACCGCCTTGGAAGCTGCCTCTTGGGACCGCTCTTCCTAGCGTGGACTCTGCCGTCAAGAAGTAGAAGCGGCAGAGGAGAACAGACAAAAGCACCATTTGGCGAAAAGAGCGAGGAGAAAGGTGGCCATGTCTGCACCTGCCCCACCGGTTCAGGTCTACTGTTGTCACGTCTCAGGCAGGCAGTGTGAGTCATGCAATGGGTTGCAGAGTCATCAACCAACCCAAAAACTATGTTTAAAAGCTCATACCAGCATTCTTCCCTGCTTGGCACTCAGCATCAAGGGTTGGAATTGGGGGTTAAATCACCAAAAATGATTCCCAGGCGCGGCGCCGCTGCTGCCCACTGCTCCCCTCACCTCCCAGGGGGTGATCAAGGGGCTGGGTCAAATGCAGAGGACACATTTCATTACACCTAGTGTGTGTGTGACAATCATTGGTACTTTAACTTAACTTTAACTTTACACATACAAACTGTAGCACACAAAAAAGCACATTTAATAAAAAAAACGTTATTATGGTCTTACCTTTACTTAGAAATTAAGTCCATGCGCCGCAACTAAAGCCCTCACTTAAACTTTCCACGTGAAAGATTGAATCTATTTAAAAAAGTGTAACCGAGGGTTTATAAATGTCGCCTATACTGTATGAAACTACAAAATAACAAACACGGAGGCTCCAGTTTACACGAGGACCACTTTATTTACCTTCTTTCAAAAACCTCCGCAACGTGACATCACTTCCGCTCTTAGCGCCTTCAAAATAAGAGCTCAAGGCATATACTGTATAACAGCGCATAACAGGAACTTAACATCACAAAGAGGAAAGCCCATGAAAATAGGTCACAAAAGTTATTTAATAAGAAGCCAAAAAGTGCAAAAACAATAATGTTCGTGTTGGAGGAGTTGTGAATTAGGTACACCTGCAGTCTGCAGGTGTATCTAATGTTGTGTCCCTGCAGTCATTCACAACTCCTCCCACACCAACATTATTGTTTTTGCACTTTTTGGCTTCTTATGAAATAATTTTTTAAAATAGATTCAATCTTGCACGTGGAAAGTTTAAGTGTGGGCTTTAGTTGATATAACAATTCTACGGCGGGGGTGCAGGAGGCGAGCCTCAGCCAGTGCGTCTTTTGCAGCCGTTTTATGATCGCTCAGCACAAGAAATACGTTACACACATACTGTTGTTGACAAAATACACTGTACATTATATACCTCAGCTAACTAAACTATGGAAATGTTTAATATAGTTCATATAGCAATACAGTCTCACTGCACAGCAGGCCAGCAGTTAGCCGAGTCATTGCACAATCCATGTTGCGGCACTGAGTGACGTGCCTCAACTGGCTGCTGTTCACCACACCGTCTCTTCTCAGTATTTGAACGGCAAATGTGAAAATTCAGCGATTTTGAATAAAAATAATCTAAAACTGGTGAACTTAAATGGAAAATAACTTTATAGTATAATCACTGGATACATAACAATTTTTTTTTTTTTTTTTTTTTTACATTTTTTTTTCTTTCCATGATGGCATATATATATATATATATATATATATATATATATATATATATATATATATATATATATATATATATATATATATATATATATATATATATATATATGTATGCATATACATATATATAAGTATACATATACATATACCAGGCATGTGATTTGACCACAATGAGAAAGACTGAAAAAATTTCCGGGGGTCTGGGGTACGAAGGCCAGCCAGGTCCAGGTGCCCTGGTGGGGAGATAAGGGGGGTAACGCCCCCCAAAGCTCCTGGTTTTTCACCAATTTAACATGCTAAAATTAACAAAGACAGCACCATTTGAAGAAAATATTTTAGTGTTTAAAGACATGAATACATCATTAATAGAACATACATAACCCAATTATCCTAATGAATCACTGTATATGGTTCAGTCCCAACAGTATTTAGTCACTAATATTTACATCTTGTGTTCATTTCACATCCACAGGTG